>NC_058034.1:17420661-17720661 GCF_019176455.1 Solea senegalensis
TGACACTTTGTGGCTGGTTAAATAAAGGAAATTGAAAATTGAAGTTGGTCTTGGGGTTTGTTGTAAAGGTGAAAATTTAGAGCTGCACTTCACTACACACTACACTGTGTCTGAACTACTGCAACCCTGTGATATAGTGGTCATAATGGTGGCCATATCTGTGATTTTTGTTCATTTATCACTGCTTTCAAAATGGATTGATGTGGCAAACGCACTTAATAAATGTAATGCTTTTATTGTATATGTCTTGGTTTGCAGACTACAAAAACTGAGATGGACACACTTGCACTACAACATTTTGCAGACAAAATGGTTCATTTATTATTAAAAAAAAGTCATACTGAAAGATAAATATTGATGAAAATATAATAGTTGAAGCCAAGTGAATTTAATCAGAGGACCTGTGACTGCTGTAGACTCTAGAGTTCAATGAATGCATGTTTTGTGTCATTAATACATTTCCAAACTTGTTTTTTTAGTAACATTTTGTGATAATATCAGTTAAAATAATTAAATTAAAATGAACCTTTTCCATATTTTTTGGGGTTAATTTACTTGCTGACATTTTGGGAGCTTTGGTTTCATCTTTCTCTCCAGTAAATATGTGTAACATTTAGTCACTCGTAGTCCTGGTCCTGGTTTTGGACCAAAAAAAACCCTCAGTCCAGACTTGCAGATGGATGCAGATGTCATTTCACAGTTTTACCAGCTGCCACAGAGACTCAGTGTCTGTTGTTGTCAGATAGGTTTATTGTGTAATTATCAGGGAATTACTCCCCATTTCCACCACTTGAAAACAAGGAATACATTCTCTTTCTTGGAGATTTCACTCTGTACGTCACAGATATTATTATATGTTTGTCAAATAATATTAAAAACTGCTGCTGCTTTTATTTTAAATTCAGCTCGGTCCTTTGTGAAGCGGGGAAATTTAAACATAATGGCTGATATCTTATGTAATTTATGCCTGTAATAGTGAAATACATTTCTTAATAAACAGTGATTAGTAATTTATTTGACATTATTTTCTATCGACAGAATACGGACATGTTTTATGTGTTGATTTAAAGATATCTCATAAGTAACCAACCCAATATGAACATAAATATAAGTGTATTGCAGGTAAGAGTACAGTACATGGTCGCTGGTGACGGATTGTTTGAAATGACAGGAATTCAAAATCTAAATTAATCTGACTGCACAGAGACACAGATTACAGCCAAGGGGATTACGCTGGGCCATTGGGATGCCACTCAACCACCATGTTTGTGTGTGTGTGTGTGTGTGTGTGTGTGTGTCAGCAGCAGTTATAACAGCAGTTATATACACTCATTTTCCAGTATCAACCAAGTGCGACACAAAATTTCTCATAATCTGTCAGGTTAGATTTTTAATTCTGCATCATTTTCATTTAGTCAGCAAATATCAATGTTAATGTGTTTTGTAGTTATGGACAGACTGAGCCGAGACGTGTGATTGGCTCACGGGGAACACGTCAGGGACGTTCTTAAATATGACATCAGAGACACGTCATCATTAAGTATGCATTACCACTGTTAATCTGTGGGTTTCATGCGTCATTCATAAATCATAAAAGGCCTAAATTCACCTTTCTATCGTCCTGACATTTGTTGCGTAATAGTGTAATCAGCAGAAAGGTTATATTACAGCACCAGAGTTTTTCAAATCACAGTGACACTTAGTGTTGTGTACATTCATTCTTGTGGTGCAGGAGCAGTGACAGTGTGGTGCAACATGGAAGGATGGTGTATGCATTATAGATTAGAACATTTTTGTTATCAAATGTAAAGATATGAAACCAAGCATCTGAAAACTTAACAAAGCTGAAAACAAGCTGAAAATATCAGCTAATTGCCAAATAAAAAAAGGTTTTAGTGGATATTTTTGGTGCCCATTGTATGAAATTGAATCCTCACCACTTCTCTCTTCTCTTCCTCTTCATCAGGTCAATGGAACAGAAGCAGACTATGAGTATGAGGAAGTCACGTTGGAGCGGGTAAAGACTCACATGCAGTGACAACAACACACCATCAACTTGCGTGCTTATTAATTACATTCACTCTAAACGTATTCAGGGACAGAACCTCCATCTGTTCAGTCTGACCTCCATCCTCCCTTAACGCTCCTATATAATCACAGCAAAAACATTAGTGCTATTGGGAGCAGGCATTATATTGCGTCCCTCTTTGTGAAATGATAATGATTATTATTATTTGAACTCCGATTAGGGCTGCAAATAACAATTATTTTTATAATCGATTGATCTGTCTGAGTAATTATTTGGTCCATAAAATGTGAATAAATGTTGTTCAGTGTTTTTCAAACCTGGAAATTATGATGAAGAGTATTTAGGAAGCAAATAAAACAACACAAATCTAACTTAACATAATTAACATGAAATGATAATTAATTATTATAATTTTTGATGATGGACTTGAGTCCGTACAGTAGCGGCGTCAGAGATGAACATTTCTGAACTTCAAGCATAAAATAGACGTTTACAACCATTGTTGACTTTCCTGTTTACCCTCCCTCTCGTCTTCTTGCTTTTCCTTCGCTGCATCTCACCACCGGTTGGGCTTTATTGCCCATCCTTCCCTTTCTTTCTTTTCCTGAACCGCCCATTATATTCCCATTTGTCTCACCCTGAGGCTTTTTCTTAGTCTCTCTATCTCGCTCTCTCTCCTTCTCTCACTCTATTCTCCTGTGACCTGGTTCTGTCTGGTTGACTGGATCTACTTTAAAGAAACTATGGACCTACATGCAAACACGAGCACTGACATTACACTTGCGTATTACAGCTTTAGGCCCGATGACGGAACAGGAGAGAGTGAGACAGTCGATTTAAAGATAAAGAGATAATCCCTGATCTTTATTAATAATCAGCAACATTTGGAGAGTAACTAATATATGTTTATGTTTATGTTTATGTGAAGTGTAAATCATGGCAATGTTAGTATGTAGTATGACAACAAAACAAGGTAGTTGAGTGAAAGCAATTGAAGCAAAAGCTTTTATCTCTTTAATCATCCAGTAAAAATCCCTCCAATAATGATCTTTTAAAATCAGTTTTGATGACCAATATACTGTATGTTTAACCCATTAAAACACACTTTGTGTCTATGTAGGGTAACTCTGGCCTTGGGTTCAGTATCGCAGGAGGGACTGATAACCCCCACATCGGAGAAGACCCCTCCATCTTCATCACCAAGATTATACCTGGAGGTGCTGCAGCTCAAAATGGACGACTCAGGTATTAAACTGCACATTCTTGTGAAAAACAAGGGCTGTGTGGTGTTATTCTAATCTCAACTAAGCTGATTCCTGTTGTCTGTAACACTATTTTTGACTTAGGTACTCACAGCACATCATTGAAGTTAGCATTAGTTCTGTTGTTGCCCATGCAGCAAAAGTCAATGTTTCTAAAGGATGCTTCATCATAAGCGTCACTGAAGGGGCTTCCAGTGTAATTACTGTTATGAATACTGAAATTTAATATCTTGCCCTCAGCAATTTTGCTCAGACATTTTACTGCCTGTGGTAGCAGAGAAGCTCTTTTGTTATGAGCAGCAACTGTGTGGTTGAACTAGAGATTTCCTGTAAATGACTCTTCACTTTAAGTAACCAGAGTCTGTGGGGCGTTTTAATGCGACTGAGTTACACACACCTGTCCCGACCCTTTTATGATTTCTGTAAATTAACCTTAAAAAAATGTTGTTGAGCAAAAGGACAAACAACTAAAACATTTCTGCCATGTCTAGTTGTAGAGTGATGGCTATGGCACGTGTTTTGTTCTGATCTTTTTAAGCGTTGTCCTAAAGCATTTTACTGATGTGCAGGGTGAATGACTGCATAGTCCGGGTAAATGAGACGGACGTCAGGGACGTGACCCACAGTGGCGCTGTGGAGGCACTGAAAGATGCAGGAGGTCTGGTCCGGCTGTGTGTGCGACGCAGGAGGAGCCTCTCTGAGAGAGTCATGGACATTAAACTGGTCAAAGGACCAAAAGGTGAGTTAATACTTCAAAAGCTGTCTGAAATAATAAGACGGTAAGTTTTATTTAGGCTTTGTATTCGTGGGGGTCACCAATCCCAGCTGACAAATCTGTATGTCTTCGGACTTCTGTGGGAGGAAACTGGGGAACCTGAAGAACCACGCACACACGGGGAGAACATACAAACTCCATGCAGAAAGGCCCATGTTCGGAACATGGATCTTCTTGCTGCAAAGGCAAGAGCGCTAATCACTACACCAACCGTATTGCTGACCTTTAGCTTTAAAGGTTCTTATGGTGAGACGGCAGATTGTGTTACACAGGAGATTCCTCCACCCGCTTTTCCTTTTTCTAAGCATGTCAAACAACTATGAAATATGTTGTTCCTCTTTGCTTAGTAAGCTTCTGCTTTAAAATCCAAATCATATGTTCTGGCTAGTTTGTCCGAAAATTATGGCGGCCCCTGTAAAACAAGGACCTTGCCTGAAGAACTCATAATGAACACATTCTCAGGCTATGAAAACCAAACCATTTTTATTCCACTTAAATAAATGTACAAACATAATGTTGTGCCATGTCACACACTGGAACTTTGAGGGAACACAAGCCTCATCTGGTGAGAATCAAAACGAGAAAGCTGAACAAGGAGCTGACTGTTAAAGCAGCAGCGCTGACATCATGACCATCGTCACCATGAAAGCTACTGCCTCCCCTAACTAACTTTACAAATGACAAACGCATGAAGAAGCCCACATTACTGTCATAAATGACTCAACACGGTATTCATGTGATTGTTTTCTCACAGGTTTAGGGTTCAGCATAGCAGGTGGAGTTGGAAACCAGCACGTCCCAGGTGACAACAGCATCTACGTGACCAAAGTCATCGAGGGAGGGGCTGCACACAAAGACGGACGGCTACAAATAGGGGACAAACTTGTAGCTGTAAGAACCTTTTTTCATGTTTTCTACCTATTGACGTTTACATTTTATCATAAAAGTATCATACATGAGGATTCTTATGCAAATGATTGTCCTGTACGCCAAAAACTGTGTACATCACAGTCTGCAGTGAGGAAAAAATGAAATGCTATGCAAAAGACCTTTGCTCAAACAAATCTTAGATAATGGCCTCAATCAGATCATGAAAAAATGTCCCTTAAAATCCTTACCATCACTATATTATATGTTGTAAATGTTATTTTATTTATCCCTTTATGACACTAAATATGTAATGGATTGACCTCATTAAAACCAAAAATCTCAGCTATAATATAATATATAGGATGATGTCTAGTTGTTTTTACTTTATTTTTTTTATATCTATACATATTACCTATCTGTGTTGTATTCTAAATCTAATTCAGGTATCACAGAGAAGCACAAAGTAGAGTTAATTCAACGCAACATGATTAGAGCTGTTTCTATTAAATCAGTATCCAGCAGTAAGATACACGAGCACTGCCACAACACTGCATGGTAGCATCTCTGCTGTAAGCCTCGTTGTTTTCTGCCTGTTGTCTGAGTGTCATGTCTAATGTCTAATACATTATGTGTTTGTGTGTCTCCTCTCCAGGTCAACGGCTCTTGTTTGGAGGAGGTCACTCACGAGGAAGCGGTGGCTGTGCTAAAATCGACGACTGACGTTGTGTACCTGCGCGTCTCCAAACACACCTCCCTTTTTATCAATGACAACTTCCCTCCTCCTGATGTCACTAATTGTAAGTGCACACACACCCTTAACCCCTACCTCTGATATAACCTCAAAATGTCTTCCTCTTCATCCTAATGAATATGTATATGTACAGGTCCAATATCTAATAACTGCGTGTCACTAATTGTTGCAGTTGAGCAGGTGTGTCAGATGAAAACATAAAGTAAGCATAAAGTGAGATATTGCACCAATTCAAGCCGTCGACCCTATAAAACAGACCATGTAACAGAATGTGTGCATATGAGTCACTTCAGAGTCTGGTGGGAGCTGTCCATCATGGAAATACCACACCAGTATTGAACCTGGTGTGGAAACCTTGCTCTGAGGCAACAACGCTAGCCACTGCCATGCGGTCCCTGTATTGTGATATTTGTGTCCTATGTGGTGAGGCATTATGGTGCATGTTCCTATTCACTATGTCACTGACATTTAAGATAAGCACTATAGAGGCAGAGGACGTTAAAGTGTAACTGTTTGGTCGTGTTTGTTTTTGTTTTTTTTTTGCTTTTTTCTATACATCACTCCTCCCTACTCACCGTTGACCGTTGTCTTTTCTTCTTTGGTCACAGTCAGTTTGTTGAAAAAGATGTAATCGTATTTAGAAGATTACACAGTACAATGATTACATATCTCCCCAGGTTTATTTTGCATGTGTTATACGAGAGTCTGATAATCAGAGGGATTAAAAATAAAGTCTTCTCCTTCCAAAGCATTATTAAACAGGTTCTGAATCGAACACTTAATACTTTCTATATCTGTTGCTTAAACAACATATTTCAAATAAGATACAATATCTGTCGCGTGATCGGAGCCATCATTTCTATGTTATATACAGAGGTATATATATATATATATACAGAGGCTTAATTCTTTATATATGACAACATAAGAAAACAAGGCAATGCATTTTTCTTCTTTGTGCCTCTCCAGCGTATTCTCCACAACAAGACAACCACGTGAGCCCGTACATGAGTGGCAGTCAGTCTGTAAGCCCCGCTCCGTTAACCACACCCAGATACTCCCCTCTGCCCAGGGCCATGACCACAGACGACGACTTTACCAGGTGAGAAATCACACATGGTCACCAAGGCCAAACGAAAGAGTTATTACATTCCTGTCAACATAAAAACCTCAGAATATGTCTATGTCTGGCAACAATATTCACTCGATGATTCACCCTGATTCAGTTTGATCGGACCTCCCAATCACCATAACTGAAGAATAAACATGATGATTATGACACATTTTCCACACAAACATTTAATAGCATCTTGCATCCAAAACATCACAGCTCAACTGCACGGTAATTTGTTTGTCAGGGAAGAGGATTAGGGTCTCATCAGAATTCTGGCTTCTTCATTTTGTTTCCATCCATTTTCTACCGCCTTATCCTCTACAGTTTCTATTATCTTATTTGATAAAATCCTCTTCACATCCAGATACAGTGTGGAACATGGTGCAGTAGTGTGGTTTCAGCGCAACTGATTCATCCCACCCGCTCCCTTGTCAAAGCTACGCCCTCACAACACAAAAACACACGCTGCCTGACAACTTACGGAGGCTGACTGGATGAGAGACAGCTTTGTTTATACTGACATCACGTGTGAATCGCCTGTAAGAAAACACAATATGGTCACAATGAACTACACGCAGGTAGGAAGGTCCGTGAGTGACAGGTACGCCAGCAAATCAGTCTGTTTAAGTACAATCAAATGACTGTTTGTGCTAATTACAGTATTGCAAGCGCTACAGACGCTGGATCTTTTTTTGTTTTTTCCAGACAACTTAATTTATCGGTGGTTGTCAGGACATGTAGAGGATTTCATCAAGTACTACAGATTGCAGAGTTAATGTTTTTCTTTTTCTGCCACTATTTGTCACCAATCGTGACTATATTTCATGCAATTTGATGGCAGAGGCATATACAAGTTATGTTTGACCACATTAATGCTTGATATTTTGTGATGCACTCTCTCTAACCTAGATATCCAGCCATAACTCCTGAATATTGGACTAAAATTAAGGTTTATGTGCAATAACAGCAGCTTCGTGAAAGGCTCTTGATACCAAATCACATCAACTTAATCAGTTTCTAAGTCACTGATTAAGTTTAGAGCTAAGACTGGAATTTCTGGTTAGGTTAAGGCCAGGGTTAGGCCTAAACTGGTTATGGTTAAGGGTTAATGCTTTGTTTAGGCTGTCCAAACGAATGGAAGTCAGTGCAGTGTCCTAAGAATAGCTGCACAAATCTGTGTGAAAAAGGCAAGAGGCAGGGCAAATCAGGCCACATATGTACACACACACACATACACACGCACATACAGGCATGCAGATGCTGCTCCACTGTCTTTAATCCATTTTAATGGACGGATTACAGCCTATCACAGGCCTCGTCACTCGCCTGGCATCGCCGTGGTTACCAGAATATGACTCATTTTGTCACGAAGCTCTGGGCCAATCAGAGCTCAGATGTTTGTGAGTAAATCAGATAAGCCTCAGACTGACTGCGTGATGGTCATTTTTGAAGTCTGCCTGTCTCTTTTCTCCACTTCCACACATCTGCGCCTCTCTCTCTCTCTCTCTCTAAATCATGTCTTATTGGTTTGTCGTACAGAAAGAGGATTATAACAGGGTTGTAACAACTCTCCACAGAGGGAGCACAACTTTATATACACCTGCTTTCTACTGTGTTTTGGGCTTTAGTATCAGTTTCAAGACCTTAACTCAGGGCACATGCCAAACTGATTATTATCATTTTTTTCCACTGCATTAAAGTCAATGAGGGAAACTTGAGTGGATGTCACAGGGAGTAAACTAAGTCACCATATGGACTGTCAGATTCCCTCTTTTCTTATCAAGGTACAACATTTAGTTTGATATATAATATTTATTAAATTGCAGGCTACATCATAAACAAGAACATCAGCATCGCTATAGTGGTAAACACATGAGAATGAGCAAGAATATGATGTAGAGGAGAATGTTGACCTAGTCATGGTCAATGTAGCTTTTTTTCACTTGGGTTTCCCACGTGAGCTCTTTTTCTATCAATGTTTAATGATAATCAAGTTTCTTTGAATATTTACTAATCAGTTAAACTATGTAGAAGTGCACACTTAGACAGCAGTATGTGGAGGACAGAGATAATACAGAAACCATGGTGGTGGAAGAAAACTGTCACAATACAATACTGACATCTGCTGGTCAACCAGTGAATGGCCCCAATGTCACATTACTTGTTTCATCTCCACAACATGGGCTTCTATAATAACTTTATTTTAATACAAGCATGGACACATTTAGAGCAGTATTTACTGTCTGACTCGTAACTGATTGTTCAGATGTCTTCATATCTGATGCATAAAAACTTGTATATGTGATTTATACCAATATTCATAACTCAAAGTGCATTACAAAGGCATATAAATGCATTGATAAAACCACAGAATAAAAGCAAGACATTCAAATTAGAATAGACATTAAAATCATAAATGATGAAAGTTTGATTTGCCAATAGAAGTGCAATAAAAGACAAGAATGAATTGATAACCGAGATGTTTATTTAAGAGAATTTAAGAGAAAGCTGCAATGTTTCCAGGCCTGAATTAAATGAGCTGACAGTGTGAGCAGAGCTCAGGTTTCAGCAGAATATGGTGCTGCCTCTGGGAAAAACACAGTAAACACAGTCACTGATGATCTTAGGGCTCTGGCTGCTTCATATGGAACCAATAAGTCTAGAATGTATTTCAGTGCCTTGTAGACCAAGAATACGATTTTGAAATCTATCCTTTGACTCCAGGGAAGCCGGTGTTGTGATTCCAGTTTCCTGTTATTACATTACATATTATAACTTCTGTGATTGTTTTGTGTATCCTACAGAGACCCCAGGCGGGTGGTGTTGCAGCGCGGGTCAACAGGTCTCGGTTTTAACATTGTCGGAGGAGAGGACGGAGAGGGAATCTTCATCTCTTTCATCCTGGCCGGAGGTCCGGCTGATCTCTGTGGGGAGTTACGGAAGGGAGACCGCATCCTCTCGGTATGAGCTAACACCCAGTACATTTCTGCACACACACAACTATTATTGTCACCATTTTATGACTCACATTCTGCCATTTACTTTTAGAGAATGTACAGGGATGTCCAGGGAGCCATCCTGCTGGTTCACAGTGTTCATCTGACGTTATAAATTATTAATGCGGTGTCACAGCTCACATTAAGAGAAGTTTTTGGATTAATCCACGGTGTTTACGCCCCTCAAACTTTAAAGCTTAATCTAGTGTCCTTTCCTTTGCCTATAATATCAGTCAGTCACCACTAGTGGCTTATAGAGTATGTGTGTGTGTGTGTTAAAGCTATACTTCTGTAAATCCTTCCTCCCCAACACCCACACACCCTCCCCCCAAAGGGAAATATGGCTTTAATACTTCAAACAGGATGAAGGCTCCAGACGCTGACAGTCCCTGCAGAATGACTGTGACTGTGTTATTATGGCATGTAGGTACTGACATGGAACGATTTCATGCATGAAACAAGCTGTACTACACATACACACTGGTACATGTGACTGCTCACCTATGGGTTATTGACTCACCAGGACGTACAGTTGCTCCGAGCATCTCATGGCACCTTTATTCCTATCGATCCAGCCTGGGCCCTAATTTTTGCATCATGTCCTCATCTGTGTGTGTGTGTGTAGGTGAACGGTGTGGACTTGTCCAGTGCAACACATGAGCAGGCAGCTGCAGCTCTGAAGAATGCAGGACAGACCGTCACCATAGTAGCACAGTACAGACCAGAGGGTGAGTACTGCAAAATCAGTACTGTGTGATTCTATCTTCTGATCTATGTCTTAATGCTTGAGAAAAGGACAAAAATTAACACAACATACACGTAATATACGCTGCGCACGGCACTTCAGGATGTACTGATGGTGGGAGTCGGTGGCGTACAGATAAGCGAAAATGAGACAAACATTGATGATATAATCTGAGCTACTACTTTTTTGTAATTCAGGCAGCACATAGTGACAATAAAATATGTGGGGAAATCCCAAAAAACAATAGAAGTTAGTAGGAGAAAACAAATCTTTACTGTTGTGGGCAAATAAAATACAAAATTGTAAGAAAGTAAAAATAATTAATGGGAATCATTCAGAAACTCACTTAATTTGCAAAATGCTGACACTCACTGGTAATTTTTTCGGTACGCACGACACCACATAGAGTGTCAGGGCTGACATCTGATGTGGTCTTCTGCTACTATTGCCCTGTGTTTCAAGGTTTGATGTGTTGAGGATTTAGATATGGTCTTACTCTAACTGTTACTGGTTGTAACAAGTGGTTGTTGGAGTTACTGTTGCCTTTCCATCCAGAGTGAACCATATATGTGGTTCTATAAGTATACTTTATACTTGTGAGTCAAATTACATTACATGTCATTTAGCAGACACTTGTAAAGCAACTTACAAAGGAACAGTACAGTACAACCTGCTAGGAGTGGAGTTGAAGTTGTGACCATGAAGTCTTCAGCACACAAGGTACTGGTCTTAACCACTGAGCTACCCCACTTGTGAGGCCCCTCAGTGACATAATACATTGTTTCTTCCAAGTCTGTTGCTGCACCTAACTCTCGGACCAATTCTTATCCATCCACAAGCCTTTTAATGGAAGTCTTCACTCCCTATAGAAGTAAAACTTAATTTGGTTTCACAGGTTCATGGGATTCATGGATGGGATGAATCAGTAAAATCAGTTGAACTCAATTTGGTTGTCACAAAGATAGATATAAAGCTACACACACACACACACAGGCTCATACACACTGTGAGTAAAAGTAATGTGTCTCTCATCCTGGATGTTTGTCTACTGGGAGTGACTGAGAAGGCCGTAACCTAGGAAACCAGGTTATTTCTGCTGATTGGCTCAGCTAATGGATGCTGTTATGGCGGGGCGGGGGGGTAGGGGAGAAAGACACAGAGAGAGACTTTCCTGTTATCATGTATTAGTCAGCCAGTGAGGTGGTCCGGAACAATGTTAAATTTAGATGAGTTTACAGTATGATACACTGGATCCCATGTGCTTTGGGTAAGAAATTTATTTTGAAAAATGTTTTTGAAAATGTCTATATATATATATATATATACAGTACATATATATAAAATCAAATCACAACTCTTACAACGTTTCCTATCTGTAAGCACACACACACAGTAGACAGTATTTAATTCATCAATTATGGCACTCTTTGTCTAAATATAATAAATTAAACACCAAATTTGTATTATATTACATAGTGCTTTTTACTCAACTTGATTTATTTTGTTACATATAAAATCTTTAGGTAAGCAGCATATACCGACTTAAGGATTTTAAAGGTTCCTGCATATCCAATCCAATAAAAACAAGAAAATTAACCCAAAACATACATTTGTCCCCGCAGAATCTGTGTTAATATTCATTCAATTATACAATATTTTATTGGCAAATAATTTGTGTATGAGAGCGTATTATAGCTGCATTAAAAACCAGAGCAGAAGTCTAATAAAACCGCACCGGTTGAGCGTTTCAGATTGAAAGTGTCAGCAAAAGCTGGAAAGGGCAAGTTGTAGTCCAGCTCATATTGAAGGGAGGAAAACTATACAAGATAATGTATGAACATAATAATGAAGTTCCACAGCCGCTGCAGTACATAAATATAATGGAAGCTTGTGGAAAGCAGTATAAGGAATGGAATGCTGGTCAATACTGGTTTTAAATGTTGGTGTGATACTGACTCAGATATTCGGCTTGGGAATATATATGAGTTTGTTGCATCTTGTATTTTTAGTTGACAAATTCTGGATAGCAATATTTAAGTTAGGTCTCATAATAAATGATTTAGCCTAGTTTTTTTCCATACACTGAGGCACTGGCATGGGACAAGTGCTCAGTACTTGTATCAAAAAGTGATGTAATCTGTAAATATTTAGACCTTCAAGTGAAAGCTCTCCTTTCACTTCACTGGTGTCGTCTCTGCAGCATCGATTCTTAGAAATTAGATTTTCTCAGGGTAGAGGCACACTACAAACCCGACAATAAACACCTGCATGTATGTGCCTGAGTGGAGGTGATTCATTCACCATGTCCACTAATGGCATACATAAATGTCATATGTTGTGTCAGGTGTTGTATTTGTTGATCTGTCAAGTCACAGAGGTTTCCTTGTTTCTGCTCTGAAGTTGGATCAGCACCATGGATAGCGCCCTAAACTCTCATTTCTACACTTGGCATATGGTAATATGCCAGTTTCCCCTGAGAATCCCCCCTGCAAATTAGGGTAGGTTTCAGAATATACTTTTCCTTGATAAAGCTATGGTGACAAACAATATCGCAAACACATTTTTCATTTTTTTAATGCCTTTTCCACAGGGATATAACAGGGGAATAAAAGAAACCTGCCAGTAGTCAAGTTAAGAGATTGATACAGATCAAAGGTCTGGTTTGGCTTGGTCCGGCTCTGTCTTGGCATAGATGTGTGTTTTTTGTGATACTTACAGAGACAACACACACACACTGAGTGTCATGTAATTAACATTCAAGGCTTTTCCTGCTCTTTGTTATTTGTTACATGTGTAGGACCCAGAGCCGGATTAAATAAATGGACTATACTAGGCAGACTGTATTGTATTTGGGCCCTCCTCCATCTGTTATTTATGAATTGAAATCTGAGACTTACCAAAGTTACTAATAAAAGTTAATTCACATTTTACATAGCGTAGTCTTTGGTTACGAGTTGGTTCTTTGTATGCCAAAATAAGTCATGTGTCGTATATTAAACAGTCTATCAGACTATTTTTTATATGTTACTACAAGGCTCTATTAAATACTATTAAATTATCCTTATCTTATCCATTGCAAGTGTTATTGTTAAGGCAGTAGTACCAGTAAATCACCAATAGATGTCAGTATTGCTATGTAAACAGAGCAAATAAGATATATGTTGTAAGCTATTGCATTTTGCAGAAACTCTTAATTAAATGTGTTGATTAAATTGAATAGTTTAATAATTAGTCAAATATACAAAGCCCAATAACATTTGCAGTAAGAGAAACTGTGCTGTAGTGGTAAAGATGTTTATTTTCATGGACAAGCGTCACCTCTCTTCCATTTTCTGGTATTTAGCACTCAGCAGCTCAGATCCTGGTCTGGACTGTTCAGCAGTTTTCTCCACTGGTCTGGATGTTTCTCTGGATGGTGTACTGCGCAGCATTGTTTTTAGTTTTAGTCACGTTTTAGTCATTTCTATATGTGATAGTTTTAGTCGAAAAACTCCAAAAAGTTTTAGTCAGTTTTTGTTAGTAGTGTTGTAGTCTTTTAACAAATCCATTTAGGTCAATAAGTATTGGAGGTTACTGTTGGGCAGAAATCTTTAATCTCCATATTTCAAATTTTCAACAGTTTTTTTAATGAATTGATGCCGATCATACAACAGTGTCACGCATTGACATGAAATTTCCCCCGCCGGTGGTGCGCCGGGACCGACTCTAGATCGGCTTAGAAGGGCTCGGGGCGAAGGTGGTTTACAGCGAACCCCCGCCCGGACCTCGCCGCAGACATGTGCACTTGCTGCGGCTTCTCCCGCCCGTCTGCCCCCGGCACGACTGTCGATCGGAGCAGACTGTCCTCAGTGCGCCCTGACAGCATCACGTCATCAGGACGAGGAGCGGAAATGGTCTTGAAACACGGACCAAGTAATTTTTAGGTTTTTATTGTCCCTCTGTCTGGGCCCCCCCCTGCCAATCAAGCCCTAGGCACGTGCCTAGTTTGCCTTTGCGTTAACCCGGCTCTGGGAGGACCTTAAACATCTACCTTCTCAGGACCAGGTCCTAATGGAGAATGGAGACCAAAACTTGGTCCTAATGAGGCCCAACCTTATTTCTGAGGAACTGGTTATGGTTAAGGTTAGGGATAACCCTTTTTGTTGGCTTTGTATATAAATGGAAGATGCATTGTCTAAAGAAGAATAGCTGCACAAACTGTGTGTGTTTGTGTACATGGGTGCCTATGTCGTGACTCTCCCACAGACCTCATTAGTGACTGTTGAATAAACTCTATAACAAACCTTCTGTCCATGCTGGGCTTTGGTCAGCATCGTGCATGCATGTGTGTTTGTGTGTTTGTGTGTGTGTGTGTGTGTGCATGCATGCGTGTGTGCGTGTGTGGGTCCATCTGAGGTCCACATTTGTCCCAGTCCTGTGGCTATATCATGCAGTGACCAGCAGCTCTCCCTGTGTCTCATAAAAACACTTCCTGCCAACAAGAGAGGAGTTGGTAATAACTTGCACCAGGAGAGGTGTGTGTGCGTGTGTGTGTGTGTGGGGTCTAGGTATGACTCATGTCATTGGGACCTGAATCTGTGGATAAACCCACGTTATTGGGACTCGTGTTTCTGTTGGTGATAAAAACGACATGCTGCAATTTAAACTTTCACATTTTGAGGTGTTTTGAGGTAAGGGTGAGATTGGGTTTAGTTTAATGAGGTGGAAATATTATATAAATGATGTAAGTCGCTGTTAAAGTTAACTCTTTAGGACAGTGTTTGTGTGTGCCGGGGGAGGCATGCACAGGCAGAGACACATGGTTGGTTTAAGCTGATGCAGCACTTTATAGATCTGTGTTTATTTACAGGCGAGCAGATGGAACATGTTTGTCTGTGAAAACTTGTCATGCTGTGTCAGTAATGCAGTCACCCTCGTCATGTTTTCAGGTTATTTTAGGCTGGGTTGAGTGTATGTCAGACCTGTGTAATAAGCAGTTGGACTTGATTCTGTCCCAAAAACTGTACAGTCCTTTTCAGTGTATGACTTAAATTGCAGTGTGGTGCATTGAAAGCAGATTATATACACACATGATTACAAAACATTTATGTTTTAACCCCATTTTTCCAGAATAACTTTCAATATCAGGCAGTTATTTACAATTTACTGCATGTTAAAATACTGTATTAACAATTTTAAATGAACAAAAACTAAAAGTTTTATTTATAAAAAAAAAGAAAAAAAAAGTAGTAGTATTTAGTTGTACATGAACCACAGATTTGGGGTGTTAAATTTGAACAGTATAAATATAATATAAATATTTAAAATAAAATAAAAAGTTTTTCTCTCAATGTCCAAAAAGAGGCCAAAAAATGGAAACTATGTGGAGTGTATTTTCCCCACGTTTTCCCTTTCTGGTGACAACAACGCTTATTTGCCGGCTTCCTTCAACAGCACGAGTGAAATTACCATAATAACCACATGTTAACTTTGACGTGCAACTTCTCAGCTTTGTCATGGAAAAGATCTACAATTAACTTATTCTGAGAGCTTTATATCACATATATGCGGCTTGACTTCTCATTACCGATTGGACATCAGAACTGTGAGATGTCCTCCGATGTCCTAAGTTTTCTGGTGTAGGACTGATGGTAGCGCCCGATGGTTGACAGCGGTGTTAGTCACTGGGATTACACACACAAGTGTCACACACGTGCTGCACACACACACACAGACACACACTCTGAGTTGATGTCTGTCAGCAGAAATACTGAGGTAATGCAGAAAGGATTATCTTCACTTCATTTAGTCTGCTTATTACTCTGTGTGTGTGTGTGTGTGTGTGTGTGTGTGTGTGTGTGTGTGTGTGTGTGTGTGTGTGTGTGTTTGTGTGTGTGTCGTGCACCAGTTGTTAAGTAGAAGATTAACTGCTTCATCTCTGCGCTTTCACACACCAAGTCACGGGAATTAGCATCTGCTGAACACAGTACAGAGTTCAGACAGTGGTTGTCACTCTCTCTTCTTTTATTGCTTTGTTGTTGTTGTTTTTTGGTTTTTTTTTGCCTTTTCCGTTGCTGCTTTCCTTCCTTTCCTTTTCCACCTGTCAGCCCCCGCTTTTTCCTCCCCTGGACTGCTGGTGTCTGTGGTAATGGTCTGACTCACTGCCCACACAGTATGATTTTGGGGATTTGAGGCATCACTTGTGACTGTCACTTGTGTGAGGCGGTGACTGATTTGAGATCTGCAGCAGCGTGTCAACACATCATTCTGAGGCCTCGATAAAACAATTTTCTCATGTTTTAACCTAAATTCACTCATTAAAATTAAATTGTTTTCGTGTGTCTGCCCTTCCCTGTCCATGTTTTTTCCTCCCTTTCATCTCCTCTGCAATCTGATCTGTTAATCGATACCATTATAGATTACAGTACTGCAATGTATCAGTAACAGATGAGCTCCTTCCAGCTCTGCTATTTTTAGAATCAGAACTAAAGTCAAAGTGTGTATACATACATCGTGTATAGCAGCCTTTCCAGTTGATAGATTTGCATTAATTCAGCTGATTACACATGGGAAAAAAAGAACAATAAAATACTTATGGTAACATATTCACTCCTCTTGTGACTCGGCGGTACATCTTCATCTTTCCTTTGTGTCTCGGAGAGTTGTTGACAGTTGTCGTTCGTCATCTTTGTTTACAATGATAGCACTTTGAATGAATATATAAAAATGTGTACAAACAGGAAACAGAGGGCAGGTGATACGTGATATGAAAAGGGGGAATATTGGTGCAATGCATACAACCCCTGAATATGAGAAATTGCCCTCTCCAGTGGTTTGCACTAAAGCTGCACAATGCAGAAAAGGTCTGTGACAGCTGCTGATAGAGAAACAATGCTCCTCTGCAAAGAGCAGCAGAGGAGAGGAGGGAGGTAAATGAAGGAAATGGGGGACATAAGCCCCAGAGCCATTCATCTCTGTCATCGCCCCTCCCCCATCTCTTCTTTTTCCATCCCTCTATCTATATCCTGTTCTCCTTCCGTCATCCTCCCATTCTTCTCTTTTTCCTCTCTTTCTCTCCCTCTACCGTTTGCCGCTAGTCTGATAATGCTGCATTGAGATGATGTGTGCTGATAGAGTCACTTTGATGCTGATCATGTAAAACTTGATCAGCAGAGAGAAAGAGAGAGAGTTTAAAGTATTTGTGGAGACATAAAACTTAACTTTACACTTAAAGAACCATGCAGAGGAGGGAGAGTTTTAATACTTGTGGAAACAAATGCTGCTGTATTTTATTAAAAAATGTTTTCATGTTTAAAAAGCCATAATAAAAAGCATGAATTGATCTCTTTTTATGGAGATATATAATTAAAAAATATCTGTGTATGTGTATGGCATGTTGACCAATTCCCTTGGCCAAAGTAGGGCAGGAGAGCCTGGCATTAAGTCAACTTCCTGCATGAGTGACCTGAGGAAACAGTCAGTGTGTGTGTGTGTGTGTGTGTGTGTGTGTGCGTGCGTGCGTGCGTGCGTGTGTGTGCGTGCGTGTGTGTAAGTGCTGTGTGTCCAGAGCAAGCTGCTGTCAAAGGCAGGGGAGGAGCAAATGAAACACACCAGCGAGAGAGGGATAGAGAGAGAGAATATAGTACAGAGAGTTAGCATCTGTTGTTTCTGTGGCAGCTGAGCAGCTCAGGACTGACTTTGATATTCACACACACACACACACACATTTTATGTGTGTGTGTGCGACACATTACTGCATACCTTTACACTTCTATGCACTCGCACACATTCATATCTCTCTGACACTCCCTCGCTCACATGCTGAATCCAGCGGGAAACTGACATTGCGTTCTCCCTCATCTCTCCTTCACACACACAGACACAGAGGTGCTCTCTCTCTCTCTCTCTCTCCCTCCTCAGCTTCTCTCTCCCTCTTCTTACTCGCTCTCTCTCTTCTTTCTCGCCCTCTCTCTTTTTCTGTGTGTTTTCTTTCTTTTCATTCATATCTCGGGACTTTAAGCTTGAGCTCACATTCTCTCTCACGCACACACATACACTGATCTTACCGGCTTCATATCGTGGGGGACGTTGAGGCTGCCCTTCTGCCTGCAGCATGTGAGTACAGAGGAGACAGACTTGACGTGAGTCTAACAAAGAAATTCATTGATGTAGAAACATTGCTTATCGAACTGTCAACAGTATCACTTAACGGTTATTAGGCTGAAACACTCTGGTAATGTTTGTTTGTTTTGGGTATTATTTTTTTTTGTCCATCGACAAAGATGATGAAGATTACAATGCTGACTTTATCTCTCATCAGTGCAGCAGCCTTAGAAGCGCAGACTCGGTCTCACTGATCAGGAGTCAGTAGCACTTTATATCTCAGCAGCAACACAGTACTGGCTTTTGGATCACAAAGAGGAACAGCATCTCTGTGTAGCTCAGTGTCTCCGTATCTCTGCTTGATTAACTTTTGTCTTTATTCTGTCTTTTTTTTTTTCTTCCTTCCACTCTGTTTGGCTCTCTCTCTCTCCTTATATACATATATACATAATCCCATAATGCTGTATTGAAGCACTGTGTGTCGACAGGGACAGTTAGATTTTCGATCATGTGTAAATTTGTTCCGTATCTGTGTGTGGTCCATCCGTGTTGGGGTGAGTCTGGTGGAAATAGATTTGTTAATCCGTCAACATCAAATGGATTAGAGCTGCGATTGAAAATGCCACACTGAGGTCAATAAGGGGAATATTAAAGGTTGAAACCAGCGACAAGAGTGTGAGCTGAAGGCCTCTTGATTTTCATGTTTTTTTCATCAAACCCAGTTCATAGTATCTGCTCAGAACCTTTCACATAAAATGAAGCACTGTTAAAGTAAATACCAGACACTCTGGAGAATCTTTTTGCAAATTTCAGTGACTTCAGACTGCTTTAGTTGAGTTGTTTACATCTGTAAGTGTCAGCGTGTTAGATTAATTGGGTGTTGTAGGCTGGATGTAGTGTGGCAGTGTGTGTATATATGCTGTATGTGGTCAGGTAAACAAGGAAAGTAAACAAAAGAGTGAGATTTAACAGATACTACTCATTCCAGGTCTCCCTCTCTTGCTCTGTAAATGTGTGTGCTAGGATGATTGAAATAAATAGTTTCTATAGTCCACAGTAATGGTTTAGGGACCAAAGCTTACACATCTGTCTGAGGTGCTGTTTTCAGCCTATTGCCAGCAGCACCAATCCAAGTGTGAGTTCTGGGAAACTGTGGCGTGCTAAGTGTTAAAAGAACTGGAACTAGACGACACTCATTGAGGATTTAACAACAACACACGTCTGCTGTTTATACTGCCACTCTGAATCAAATGATATTATTTCCAGACACCGACTTGCAGGTGAAATGAAAAATGTTTTCACTATCATCCGAGAAAGACGTTTTAAGAAACACATTATGTCAGTTGTTTCACTGCTCGGTGCATTTCCATAAGTAATGTACATTTGTAATTAAAAGGCACGATGACATCTTTATGGCCACGAGAGGAAAAATGGGCCAGAAACGAAAGTGTTTTTTGCTGCATGAAGCAGGAGGATTATAAAGCAAAGGGCTGCTATGCTGAGTGTATGAGCAAATCATTGCTCTTTGCATTGATTGGCCAACCAGTTGTTCTCTGGAAATTTACTACTTGTCTTTCAGCTGAGATGTGGATACTGGCTGTTGCTGGCAATTAAACTAAAAGTGCTATGTACAAAAAACAGCACATAAAGCTGTGCTTTTTCACATGCAGATGGCCGTTTCAGAACACCTAAATAGCAGATTAAGCTCGGCTTTATCAGTTATCGTGGCTAAACCAAGTCCTGGACTCAATCTGATTGCCCAGTTGACTGGATATGATGTACCTGAATATGTATAGTCTCACTCACACTGGTGAGTCAGTGGTTTCAGTCTGTTTCCCCCCTCATGTACAATAAATTATTCAAAATTACATCAATTTGCTTCTCTGAAAAGCTCTGTGGACTGCTGCCCATCTGAAGATTCATTATCGTCTTAATAATGATCATAATGCCTTCGTAATATTTTCAGTTGAAGTGTGCTTATGTTACCAACATACAGCTGTGAACATGCATGTATCTGAATAACATAAACCTGACTTCACTGGCTTCACTGGCTTTGACTCTGTAATCCTGGAATTTTTTAATTCTGCGTTTATGAAAAAGCCCTCCAGGTTGTATAAGAAAATATATTTAAGTGCTGTTAAGGTGAAATTATGTACACTCTATAAATCTATACACATTCATTTAACTTTCAAACTTTTGGTTCACATGAGCGGAAAAGAAACTATTGCTCGACGAGATGAGACTGAAAGTGCTGCACCGGTGATGCTGCGTCACACCAATGCTGAGCAGCTTGCACGTCACTGTGTGGAACAGTATATATGTATATTGTCAGGGACACTTTTCTAATTATGACAGCAGTGTCTGGATTACACAGGTTTTACAAAGCTTAGCCTGTGAGATTAAGGGCTGAAGTATCATATTTATGCAAAGCTAGCAAGCTATCATAGCTATAATGTGTCATATAGTAGTTGAAAGGGACAATAAAGGACCATGATGTATATATTGTATCTTAACAAAATAGATTCACTAACCGTCTCAGTCGGATTTTGACCAAACATGTATCAAAGATGTTGCATTCATACACAACTGATCTGAGGCAGCTTGAGTATTGTGTAGGAAATGTAATTGCTCAGTCAAGAAAAAGTCAAGGGAAGCAGCTGTGTCATTTGATGACTCTCTCTAGGTTCATTACTGCAAGTGAGCTTGTTAACACTAATTCACTTTGTTGGCATAAACATGTTAGGTCATCATTAGCTACACATTAAATGGAAATGGAAAGAGTGCACAGTAGGAAAATTCCTCTTTTTATTGGTAATGTCTAATGTGTTGTTGTCTAAAGCTGACTGTGTGTACATAGTATGCATGTGTATGTACTGTAGGTGCTTGACGGTGATGCTGTCGGCAAGGTCTGATGTAATAGGAGTTAACATTCAGATCAAACAGATTATTAGATTAAAGATGAAGAGACTATGTCTGTGAGTTTGCATGTGTGCACACAGAGATGTGTGGCTGTGTAGCCAAGCAGGGCAGTAAAGCACCAAGAGAATCACTTCTGAACATGGGGGAAAAAATACCCATCAACTTTTGTACTTTCTGCACGACAGACGATTGCATGAGATGTGGTTAACAATGCGAAAAAAAACTCCACCCTCCCTGAAGTTGTGTTTTGGGTCCACATACTGTAACAGTGGGGCGGAAACGATTGAAGCATAAAGTCAATGTTCCTCAGCTTCCTCTAATGTTTAGAAACTGGTTTAGAAACTAAGGTTGATTGTGTGTTTGTCATCTATATCCAGCAAAAACCTGCTTGTTTCTCCATGTCTGTGCAGAGTACAGTCGTTTTGAGGCAAAGATCCATGACCTGAGAGAACAGATGATGACCAGCAGTGTCAGCTCCAGCTCCACGTCGCTCCGCTCCACACAAAAACGCACACTCTATGTCAGGTAACACAAACACACACGCACACACAAGCAGAGAACAAAGGTGATGGTCTTGTGTCCTTCACTGTGTCCCAGCTATTTTAAGGTCTTATCTTGGCAGGGTTTTTTTGTGTGTGTGAGAGAAGCCCAAAGCGAGGTTATCGCATCTCAATCAGTTACATTGTCTGGAAAATACTGTGTCACCTTTTGCACATCTTTTGCCCGTCAAGTGCCTCTGTCTTGATTTCCCCATGTTTTTTGGTGAATATGTTTCCTTCCGTCGTTGCGTCTTTCTTGTCCTTGTCTCTCCAGGTTGTTCAGGTTTTCTCTGAATCACCCTCACCCAGTTTGTATGTGCTGTAGAGCCCAGAAGCCGTATTCCAGATCCTGTCTTCGCAAGAATCACAATTCAGTTCAACATATTGATTATACACTAGGTCACTGGCTCCAGAGACACACTGGAGCTCTTGGGAGATCAATGCTGTGGGAGACAAAGATAGCCAAAGCAGATTTAGATGTAACACTAATGGCAGTGTAGGCCTTTGCAAAAAAAATCTTTATATTCTTAACAATTTAGTCCACAGGGGAATCTAAGCAATAGTCAGTAGAGTAATACTTTATTTGTGTATATATATTTTTGCTGATTATTCATTTAGAAAGTCCAATGCTCTGAAAACTGCATTCACAAATCCCACTATCTAACTTACTTATTATGTCCTCGCCTAGGAGTGCATATGAAATGGAAGGTGAGTTATAATGTAGATGTACAGTTATATACAGTTAGTGTAAAATTATCTTTTCATAAATAACTCTTTTGTATATTGACCCTCTGTGATGAAAATAGTTTTTACTTAGTAAAGAAATATGCTTCCAGTACTGCACATGAAATGATCATCCAACCTGACCTGTATGCAAATGGCCTGGAAGGAAAAGGCATTATCAGCTGCAGCAGCAGCAGCAGCAGCTGGGTCATTCACCTTAAACTTAACACTGTCTCACACAAAGTGACTCACAAACAGATCAGGTCAGGTTCACAGTCAGGACAGGGAGCTACAGGCCAAAGGTCACATTCAGCCATCTGTGAGCTGTATTCCAACCAGTGCCAGTAATATTCGAGACCCACAGGTCATCTATTTAATTTGAAAAACAGACTATAAACTGATTTCTGACTGAAATATGATTCTCTTTTTTTTTCCAAAGTGATATGATTGTATGCCCACTGTTAGGTATCTAGTAATGTTATTTGTTCATCCAGGTCCAAATCTTCACAGTGTAAAGTATTGAAATTCTACATAAAAATCAGCTACTACCTACTGCCTCTCTGTTCAAACACCAGCTATTGCACTCACATTTTGCCATTGGCTTTCTTAGTCCTATTAGTCATGCTTTCGCCACTCTCTTGTCTTGTTGTCCCAGACTCCTCCCTGTTTTATAAACACCTGCACCTGAGTTGTCGCTTCATTACCTTTCTCTCTCTCTCTCTCTCTCTCTCTCTCTCTCTCTCTCTCTCTCTATATCACTTGGAGCGCAGTGAACCTGTAGTGGGGATTTTCCACACAGCTGCAACTGGCGTCAAATTCACTAACCCAACCACGCCCCCTGCACTGCTACCCACTCGCCCTCCCTCCCTCTTCCAGTCCCTCACTTAGCTCTCGGCTCACTTCTTGGCATTTTTCAAAAGTAGTAATCGACCCCTGTGTAAACAGTTCTCTCGTGACGTTGCGGATGCGTTCCGTCACCCAATTTTTCAGTAGCCAGCCATAGGCATGATTATCATGGGCATCGATGAAGTGAGCACGCACAGTTTGTATGTGGTTGTGTTTAACGACTCGTTCAATTGTTAATTTAATTATATCAGAGAAATCCCACATCTGAATGTTTATTAAGGGACAGCACTGACATTTTATTTTGAATGCTTTCTGCACAAAAGACTAACATTATTATTCTTAGACAACAATGGGTGGCTCAGTACCGCTTGTTTATGTCCAATTTACTCCAATAATCTTTTTTTTTTGGCCAAAACAGACCAACTGTGATGTGTCACATTTATGATGATGCCATCCATTTCACAAACAGTATGCTGCAATGGTGTCACAAATGTTCTACTTGCATAAAGGAAGAAGCAGATATCCCACAGTGTGACTCATTAATAACAATTTTTCACAAACAAAATGATGCACTGCTGTTTTGTTTTGTTTTGTTTTGTTTACTTTTTCTTTTTTTTTAGCTTAAAATAAGTCCACCCAGCTGACATGATTACTGCAGCATGGCAGCCATGCAATCCTCCCTCACACTCTCGTTACACGGTTGTGGCAGACGCGCATGCATTTAAAATGTGTGCGTGATGTAAGGGTTTGAGATTATATCTGATTTTTACTTTCTTCTTTTTCTTTGATATCTGATGCGGTGATTTTTATCAGTATCAGACCAATACTGCTTAAACAGCACATACACTAGTTCCAGACACAGCAATGATGAGGAATTTTTCTGACAAACCGATTAATGGAGCAAAACTAAATCAAAGTCAGCCCCTTATTGTGTTCCCTCATCAACAATTAAAGCTCTACATGTTTATTCATCTTTGAATCATTCAGAAAGAAGTCACGTCTCTGCTTTATTTAGTTCTGACCAAACGTGTGATCACAAAACCAAGAATCCAATTGACACCAAGAAGTGTGACAAAGTGTGTCTTGTGACACTTTGTCATTTTCCTGCCCAGTGCCTACATCGAATAGAAAAAAAACCCAAAAAAACAATTGCGACCATCTGAGTAACCACTGGTGTTCTGGTCAGACACTTTGTTGGTTCATTGCTGTCTTTAGACGGTGGAAGGGCAATTGTGCAATTCGACACAATTATTTTAAGAGTGCATTATCGTAATTGTGAGGTGTCTACACAGCACACGGTGACTCCACCTGCCTTGTCCTCTACTGAGAGGTGTTCGCTCTTAAAATCTGGCAAATCTGCCCTTTTGACAGCAATTCAGCAAAGTGCAGGAGCACATGGCTTCAGAGGGAACGCGAGATTACAATCTGACTGGTGTATTGCCTGCTATTCCCGAAAGACACCAACAGTTATTTGAGAGTTCAACTCTTTTGAACCTTGCACTTGGCACAGCAACCCTTTTGTTCCCACGATTGGACTAACTAATGCGGTTTGGGACTCACCCAGGTGCATTTATGATCATAAACAAATGAAGGGACCAAATGGAAAATTTTAACTGATAATGGCATGATAGAGGAAAAACCATCACCAAAGTTATCACACTTAAGGGCCCATGGAACTCTCTTCACAAATTTCATGAAATTTATCAAATTTATCCATCTGATAGAATTTCTATTCCTAGAGTCTCATAAAAAACAGTCACAACAGACAAAACTGGACCCAACAGCTTCATGTGTTTGAAAACAAATTGGTCTGAGTCCCTGAATCATCATTATGTTTAATAAGGATTGTTCCCATGGGGCCAGGTAATTATCGGAACACTCCCTTTATGTAAGGTAATCCATTTACAAGCTGAATGTCAGTGGTGATATTCTTTCAAGTTGTTTAAAAAAAAAAAAAAAGAGGCCAGGATCATTTCAAGGTTATATAAAATAATGTAATAACCCATGATTGACTCACATAATAAATCATTGTCGTGTGAGAAACTCTTCATATCCTGTTACTGCCCATCGTTGACCAATCAGGAGGCACATTTAAAAAAAAAAGAAGCCTCAGAAAATCACCTGATTGGTTCAGATAAGGCTGTATAAGTGCATGACAGATTGGGGGTGTCCAATGCTTTAGGCCAACGTGTGTCATCATTCATCTACATACTGTGTGTGTGTGTGTGTGTGTGTGTGTGTGTGTGTCGAGGGCTACTATATGCATGTGTATAATGTGTAGACACAGACTAACCTTTCCTCAGAGGAAATGTCACTGTAGCAAGGTGACATAAAGTATGTATGACTCTCCTTTGTGTAAAAGGTCTGTGTGTGTATTTGTGTGCGTCTGTTGTGTGTGTGTGTGTCCCCTCTTCTTTACTGTTCTCTTCTCATTTTACATTCACACCATTATGTACTATCTATTTTACCTCAGCAGCCTGGAACTGTAATTTCATATTTTTCTGTAACACCCTAGAAGAGTGAGCTACAGAATAGATTACAACACAATGATGTTAAATTCTCTGTACGCTATATTTTAGTATTTCACAGCACGTTGAAGCTGTAGAACCCATTTTAATTGGGCTGTTGTTCTTTTACAATTTAGTCAATTTACTCTCTGTTTACTTCTCTGTTTGTTGCCAAGTTGTCAACTTTTTCAACACAATGTTCCAGAACATCAGCTTCTTAACTCTTATATTCACTGTCAATGTCCTTGGGCCTTTATCAACAGACCTACAACCAATTAAAGTAAAGAAATATGGCATACAAATGTTTCCCCACAGCAGATGCAGCAGGCCTATCTGCATCAGCTACCATATTGTTTATTGTCAAAAAATAAAATTGTTTAAACAGTAAAGTATACAATTTAAATATAATACGCCTCTCAGCTCCACGTGATTCTCCCTGTTTCTCTCTAAGTTGGTTTTGTGTCTGCACAGAGAAGTGATTTGTTTTACGTCAAGACAGATGGAGGCAACAGTAGAGTGACTGAAAACATAAAGAAGTGCCCCCAAGGAAACTTTCAGAAGTAAAATTTCCTGCTCAAAAACTCAATCATCCAGCAGTTTGACGTAATAACTTCTTCTTACCCCCTGCTCTTCCACTTCATTCAGGTCTGTTTATTATTGCTTGACAGAACCATTTATAGATGACGGATGCCGTTTTGTTGCATCTGTTCACGGAGACTGAACAGGCGCAGCGAAAAAAAACATCACATCAACAGAAAACACTGAATGTTTGGCACTGCAGCTTTATGCACTGCCCACTCTGCTCGCCCCTCTGCTTGTCACTGATTTCATTTTTCATTTTTCCAGCTTCAGGACAGATTGTCAGAGCCATCTGCATGAGTTAATACAACTAATTTAAGTCACTGGTTTTTGACTGTTGTAACTTTTGTAAGCCCACTGTGAAATGTGACAACCTATCTCTGTGGAACATTTACACAGCTGTGGCCTCACTAACGGGGTGTTTCCATCGGCCTGACTCGCCTCGGCACGGCACAGTTAAGTTGCGTAGCATAGTATCTTGTACTTTTTTTAGTACCTGCTCTGGCGAGGTTCCAAGCGAGCTGAGGCGATACCAGGCACGACGCCGCCAGACTGCTGGCCACTGACTGGTCAGAGCGCCGTCACAGGAAGAGACGTCTTACACAAGAATCAAGCCGAACAATGGCGAACTGTGGATCAGTTAAAAAGACTTAACAATCCTAAAAAAACGCGGCTTAATCTCCAACAATTACCAGAGGAGCATATATCGTATTTAGCGACAGCACTGCTGATCGCGACCAGCGACCGGCATCACAAACCCTGCCGCTGTATTTCAGTTCAGCGGCCGTGTCAGAGGGAGTCTGTGCTCCGGTCATGGAGGAAGTACTGAACATTTTAATTAACTGATTCTAATCTGATTCTGAAAACAACTGCTTTACAAGTCATTAGTCACTCGTTTGTGTGTGTCGCGTGCAGTGATGACTCCGCCCATGTTGAGTAGGTACTATTTTTGTAGTGGAAAACCAACCTAAACTGTGCCGTGGCGAGGCGAGTGTAGATGAGCTTGGACCATAGTGGAAAAGGGCCATAATGCTGCACATGATCCATCAGTGTAACATGCTATAGCTGCACCATCATCTGGAACATCTATGTATGCTACTTTATTTAATATTCCTGTAACACAGAAATGTGTTACACATTTCAGTTAATCATACACTCACATCTGTCAGCTGAAATAATATTTAAAATATCGGATTAATTAGCTTTATTTATTTACTAAGAGGCTTCTACACAGGATGTAACCTGACTACATTTACATACAGTAGCTGTTGCCTCATTAATATTACACACTCTCGGTGTAAGTGTAGTGATTTTTCTCCTTTTCGTTGTTTGCTGTTCCCTCATATTTCCCATCTTTAATCATTTCTGTGACTGACATTATGAAAAAAAAAGAAAGGTTATTTAAACATTGATGTGTGACAGTTGCCCTTTTACTGTATGCAATGTAGCCCTGCACACAGAAACAGAAACACAACCATGTACTGCGTGCTCAAAGTAAATCTTCTTGTAATCTTGTAACCTTTCACATTATACCATTTTAGAACATTTTTAATTTTTCTTATGCATTCCCACCGGGTGAAGACATGACAACACTCAAAGGTCATGAATTTCAGGAAGAGTTGATACTTTATTAAATCAAATTAATATTTACTTGTGTTTAAAAGCAGTTATATCAGTGCAGTTCCCCGTTTTAAAATGAGCAACTGATATAATGGCCTCCAAAATCTTAAATCGCTCCGCTCAGTTCCCTCCTGGAAACTTTAAACGTACATATATATATGATTAGGAAACACCAACAATACTTGAACATAAATATAAACACTTCCTGTCTGCTGATTACACCAGCATGAGGTTTCATCTGCTCCATGCTGATGACTGCAGTTGCTGTTCTCCAGGTATCATCACAGATAATCACTGACAGCCCAACCCCTGCTCATAGGATCTCTCTTTTCATCATTGTCCAGTCCGGTCTAATGGAAATTGATGTTCCCCGCGACAAGATAAATATATAATGACATGATGTCAAGGTTCTCTGTGTCCACTTCTCCTGCTGGATTATCTTTCCGTCTCACTGTTGTTTTCTCCTTCTCTGTCTGCACTCTGGTTTATTGATGAAGGCAGTTGGGACTTTAGTGGAGGCCTGTTATTTCAGCTCTAGTTCCTTTGCACACACACACACACACATTGCTGGCCTACTTTTTAGGTCTTTTCCCTTTGGACAGGTTTGGTCACAGAGAGAGATCACACAGTTCAGAGGCAATACACCTAACAGTGACATCAGAAACACACACATAGATGTTTGAAGCCGCAGAGTCTTCAGTTCAAAATCCATCAAATGTTGTTGCATAATTCAAAGCAATACAAAATACCTTGAATTCATTCATCAGTGTCTCTACATTATTGCAAATATGTCGCTCTGTACATGCTCCTTCTGTTTGCTCTGCTCGTTAAGAACAAATGTGTGACGGGAAGTGTGCTTCTCTCCTGTCCGCAGAGCGCTGTTCGACTACGACGGCAGTGCGGCGGATCTCAGCGCGCCCAATCAGGCCCTACCTTTTCACTTTGGGGACATCCTCCATGTGAGCAGTGCCGGGGAAGAGGAGTGGTGGCCCGCCCGTCACCTCAGCCCCCCGCCGCCAAACTGCCCCGACGTCGGGGTCATCCCCAGCCGCAGGAGGTCAGAACTTGTTCTTTTCAGTACAAGTTGATTTATTCATTCACTGAGTGAAGTAAGAGGCCTGTGCTCATCACGTCAACTCACATCTGTAAATGATGATGCTTATGATTTAATCACATTAAAGCCGTCAGCGCTGGGCTTTTTTCTTTCCTAAAGTCCACACTGCTTCCTCTGTTCAGTTGATTGTTGAGTTTTAATGATCTGCAAGTTATTGAAATACTTGTGTTTTGGGATTGCAACGGACACACTTCTTCAGGAATATTTTAAACTCTCTTGTGATGTCTACTACTTGACATTTTGGCATTTTGACACGTTTTTGCTGCATTGGATTGCATTTTTGTCCGTGCTTGAGACCAAGAAAAGGATCTGTACAGATAATAAGAGTGTTCTCTTTCTCTCTCAACTTTTATGTCACTGTCCAAACACGGCCTTAGATCTGATGAGGAAAAAGCTGACAGATTCAGTTGTGAGGCAGTAAAGAGAGTCCTTTCTTTCGTGTCATTTCTTTTTTTCAATATACTGAAAGGTTATTGTGGAACCTGTAATACCTACAGTTGACAATGACCACTGCCAAACATTAGTGGGTGATGTTTGTGTTCACACATTCCTCATATCAAGACACCAGGGCCAGTGATTTCAGCTCCTGGACAACTGTCACTTTCAGCGATTCCAAGCGTCGCTGTCAGCTCATCATCTTCTTGTACAACCTGCTGAATGTAAATCTGCGGTGGAAATATGGATGTGTTCATCTCTCTCACCTCTCCTCGTTTCCCACCTCTGTCTTTACCTCCACTGTGGAGGAGGTGACAGACAACTGCTCATAGGTTTCCAAGGGAAGGCGTGTTAAAATGACTGCGAGAGGGAAGTGGGGGGATTACATGTAACAAGGGATTACAAGTAACAGGGATGAGTGTGAGTAAGTGAAGGAGTGAGAGGACTGGCCATGGGAGGGATGGATTCAGAGGCTGTCACGCAGGGATATCGGAGGAGGAGTATTAATAGACTGAGGTGTCAGAATAGAGCCTGGTGGAGAGAAAGTTGGTGTTAGAGGCTATAAGTGCATTGGGTTAATAGAATAAAGGTGTGACAGTTCCAAGTGTGGAGTATAAAAGAAGACGCAGACATCAACCACAGCTGTTCTTCTGTTAAACGTGTACATAATGCAATTATATTCATGTGTTATATACTCCTTTACGCTCGCTCGCTCTCTCCTCTTCTTCCCCTTCTCTTCCACTCCCCGTGTTTCTTCTGTTCTCTCCTCCTCTCCCTGTCATCCCCATCTCCCCACACTCCACCTCTTCTCTTGCTGTAACCTCCTTACTCCTACATGCCTCCTCCTCTCACTTTCTTTCAACTTCTCCCCATCCTGTCTTGCTGAGTCCCCTGTCACTTTCCTGCTTTCCCTCTCTTCACTTCTCTTCCTTCTCCCTTTCCCTCCTCTTCTCCTAATATCCCACTTACCCCCTTCCTCCTCACCTTCCTCTCACTACTTCCCTCCACACTTGTCAATACATCTTCCATTGTCCAATCTTCATCCTCCTGTTCCTTTTATATTCCTTGTTCTGTCGCTTTTCTGCTGCTCAACTTTCTCTCCTAATTTCCAATTTCTTTTCTCCCTCTCTTACTTTGCTCCCATCCACTCTCCACAGCCCAGCTAAAATAACTAAGATTACATTTTAATCATGTTCTTAGGAAGGAAGAAAAAGAGTAGTGGAGTTATTGATGTCTCAGTTGAGACTGGAAATGGAAAAGTAAGGAGCGAGTTCATGTCCTGATGCAGTGTTGCTCTTGTGAAGCTATTGTTTGCATGTAAATCCTCTCAGATGTTAGCTGTCAGGGATTAAACTCAAAGCATGACCCTCAATGCAACCGTTTGCCTTGGGGTTCATATCATAATGTCTGCTGTTAGACTTTGAAACTGCTGGATTTTCTTCACTTGCATTATATAAGACCTTTGTACATTAAAAGAGCACTTTTCAGCCTAAATGTTAAAATGAGGCTTCAAGAAACAAACATTCCCCTTCACTGCAGACAGGGCTTATTTGAAATTCAAGCAGTCTGAGTGATCACCAGCAGGAAATGGTCCTGCACAGAAAGTGACATATCTAAATTTAAACTTGGGAGAGAGAGAAAAAAAAGAAGAAAATCTCCCTGGCAGAAGAAAGCAGAGAGGAGAACATTTCTTCTCTTCCATAGCTGATACCATTTGCTCATCTCCGTGTCCTGTCCTGCCGCCATTGTCACAAGTTAATCACAGCAGTCCATTTAGACGAGTGGACGGTGGACTGTGAATTTACATCATATCTGGACATTTGCACAAAATTCAATCCGCTGCCTCTCACTATGGTGATGGCATTTCTGAATAGTATATTCAGAAATTCACGGCGATGCTCTTAGGTCAGATTGAAAATGTATTAGGTGACAAAATTGTCTTTTGAATATAGCATTTTCTCTCTTTTTTTGGGTGATATTTGGCCTTGGTATATTTTCAGACAGGAAAACAACTGTTGTTTTTTGTGTGCACCACTGGAGCATGAAATAATGTATACATATTTCAGGAAGTTGAAATGATTGAACAGTGATGTTTCTAACATTACTTGTGCAGATGAACTGCTATTTTCATCTTCTGGTCAATGTCACATAAAGACAGATTAAAGGCATGGGCATCTCTATGTTTTCTTTTAAATGTTTCCCTCAATCCTTTTTCACAGGGCAGAGAAGAAAGAGAGGTCGCGGTTAAAGACAGTCAGAGTGACGAGGTCTCAGGACAAATCGGTAAGTGGCACCTCATCATATAAACCTTAAACTAATGAGCGTGAGCTGCATGAAACCCACATACTGGTGCTGCTCATTCCTAATTTTATTTTGCAGCAGCTATGGTACCATGTCATCCAATGGTTTTTATTAAGAAATACACAACTCAGAATGAGCTGAATAACTCTCTTCCCACGTCGCATCCCACTTATCTATGGTCTTATCATCAACCAAACCAATTAAGGAAGCACAACTGTCAAGCAATAATAAGTAACATGTCTCCCTTTTCAACTGTAACATTAAGACTTAAGGCTGGGGCTGGAAAAAAAAAGGCATTGTGTGGATTCCCATTATCTAATTGCTGCAGTTTAAGTCTAGCAAATTGATAAAAGTGCAAAAAATATAATGTATAATCTCCAAATAATATGGAAAGCCACTAAATATGCGCACCAACTTTTTGGGAAATTTCAATTCTCTGACAGCTAACCAACAAAAAAAGCTGTCGTTGGCAGAGGAAAGTTTTTCACAGTTTTTCACCTGTCCATCTGACAGTAATTCACTATAATAATCAGGCTCTCAGTGAGATAACACAACCTTAATTTTGTTAAGATTAAATAAATGTTGACACACTTAATTATAGCCCGTATTTTTAAGACATAAAAAGCTGTAAAACTGAATTAAAATTGTGCTGCACAGCAGCTAAATGCACAGTATAGTGGTCATTTCTGCAAATACGGTAGATAATCTGTTTGCATTCCTGCAGCTATATAGAAATGATGACCCTTAAGTAGTAAATGACTTTTTTGGAAGACAACAGAATGTGTTTTTTTTTATAATAGTCTTTGTATTGTAGACTCTACAGTAAGAATCTTGAAAGTTATGATTATGCTAACGTGCACCAACGCGCATTTTATTGCTTGGAAAATGTATGATGTGCAGCGTCCCTCATGTGAACTAACGTTGTGACTGTAATCACACTTACGCAATGCCGTGTCACACACAAGTCTAACACAAGCTATTGATATCACCGTGCTGTCAGCTGTGTTGTCTGCTTCCCTCACACCTCACACATGTGATTGAGCAACTCTGCAAGGTGAAGAGCTGATAATTAAAAATAATTTCACACACACACACACGCAGGTTTGCGCAGCTATTCTTCTCAGGACGTGACAACCAGGCATGTCCAGTGGGAGTGGGACAGAAAATCTGCCTCATATGTCATCCTCACGCGCTTTTAAGCTAGGGTCTGGGGTTTGCATTCACCTCCTATTATGATATCTGAATCCAGATGTGAAAGAAAAGCATACATTTAAAAAAATGAAACTAAATGATAATTTATAAGGAAAACAAAAAAATAGGTAAACGAAATTACTATAAAACCGTACATTTGTAAGTAACTTTTACTGTTCAGAAAAGGTCTAAAGGGTTTGGACACCCCTGGCCTAAAAAATGCGTTATCCCTAAAACGAAACACAACCAGTTAATGCCTAACCCTAACCCTAACTTCAACCTAACTACAATTCAAATCTTAACCCTAACTTTAACCAGTTTCTCAGAAATGAGGTTCAATCAAATAATTGGGACCAGATTTTGTCCCAACTATTAGACTACTGGTCTACTACTGATTCTGCTGTGATCACCTTTGGTATAATGATTGACATCTCTCTCTCTCTCTCTCTCTCCCTCTCTCCCTCTCTCTCTCTCTCTCTCCCTCCCTCCCTCTCTGCAGGATCAGGATGATAAAGGTAGGTGTGTTCTCTTTCACTGACACCTGCTGGACAGTACATGTAACTTCACCTTTTCAGCAAACCAGTCTTGTCACAGCTTTATCGTGGTCATTTCACCACCTCCTCCTTATTATTCCCTCCCTCAGACTCCTCCCCCACAGTCCTGGACCTGAGGTGGAGGGATTTTCTGTAATGTGTCAATCCATAATGTCCTCTGTCATACATGTGTAGATATGGATTATACCATTGGATTATTATATTATTGTTGTTATTATTATTATTATTATTATTATTATTATTATTATAGATCCAAATTATAGAAGTATTCAAGTACTTTGGTCAACCTAATTTCAGTCATTTTATATAATGTCAATTGATTCCATTTGCATAATATAATAGAGCATTATCCTTTCATTTATTTATCACATTTTGATATGCTAACATTTGTTAATATTTCAAACAGTAGTACAGTACACCGCAGCTGAAAACAATATGGTATATTCTATAGTTGTACAGTTAAAGGAAGAAGTTGACTCTTAGCCAGAAAATTCGAATAAACCTGTACTGAGTGATATTGTTCAATAGTTATTCCGCATTTGGACAGTGGATACCCACTGCTTTTATTTTTTTCCTATTCTGCTCAAATTAATGGGATTGTACCACTAAACATTCATTACAAATCATTTTAACTTAAATACACTGTCACTGTATTTAAAAAAAATCCCATCTTTTAAACCCAATTTGGCTTCTTTTTTCAGAGGTGTTTTTTTGGTGTTTTGGATGATGTCATTCTCAGGTGTTCACATACTATTGGCTATACGTCTCAGATTTTAGCTGATATAATGCTGCCTTCATGTGCCCTCGGAATTATGGTTTATAGTTCCCGACCTGCAAATTGCAGGTCGTTGTTGTTGACTGTGTACCAGAGTTCCCGTGGATCCTTAAAAAGTCTTAGAGGGCATTGAATTCATAAATCTTGGTATTAATTAATATTAAGATGTCTTAAATCCACATAGGAAGTAGGATTTTATGATTCTATTTTGTAATTGAAAATCTCAAAATAATTAGTAACAGTTAGTTAAAAATAAATATGTATAAATAATTTATCAAATGCTTCTTGCAGTAATATTATGCAGATTAGGACAGGGGAACCAATAGAACTGTTTTTGGCCAGGATGTCACAATACCAACGTAGGAAGTAGATATTCTAACTTTTGCACTGGACTGAAAAGTCATGTTTTATGCTGAAATAAACACTTGGGCAAAGTTGTCCCTTACTAATGTGTTTTTGGGCAACGTTGTTTTTTTTGTTTATTGTAAAATTGGTATTAAATTTCACTTCAAGTGGCATTTAAAAAGTCTTAAAAAGTCTTGAATTTAACTTGCCTTTACGCTGTAGGAAGCCTGTGTACAAAAATGTTCTTCTTAATGCTCTAGCTGGTGAATGAACAATTCAAATATTGTTGCACCCAAGAAGCAGGTAAAGGTTGAACCGTGTGTCAGCCACTTTTCATTCCACTCCAACAACAAAAGCACTTGAACTTAACACACTCGCAGTTCAAGTATCATCTTTCCAATAGCATGTGAAGGCAGCATTACAGTAGGACAAGCACAGGTGTAAATAATCAGTTTAATGATGGCTGGTTCACCGTCACACTGTCCTGAATTACACGAGCTTGAACAGAGACGTCGTTCATGTGACCAGTAACAAAACAAACATATTCAAAATGTCTACTGTGAAAAAGGGTTCATGGATGGATTAATGTTGGATATGGATGGAATATTGTTTTGTATGTACGTATGTATGCGTGTTGTGTGTGTGTGTGTGTGTGTGTGTTGCTGACTCTGACTTGTCTTGTCCTTCCAGAGCTGGTAACCTCTGGCACCAGCGATAGTGAGAGTAGTTCCTGTAAGTCTCACCCCTCCACTGTCTCTCTCTCGCTCTCTTTCGCTCTCTCTCTCAATATTTGTGTTTTGTGTTTCAAACCTCAGCAACTTTACACATATCTCGTTGCTGGTGTGTGTGTGTGTGTGTGCGTGTGTTCTCTTTCTGACCTCATGGAAGGATCATGTGTACATGCACATGTGTATTTTGCGTGTCGTGCGTGATTACTGTGTTTTCATGTGCTCGTGTGTTTGTGCATGCATTCACCTTCCTCTGCTTCTCCAGCCTGATTTTCCAGCGCTGCTGAAGGAGTCAAAAGTAGAAAAAGGATAAGGGTGTTTTGTTCGATTATCAATAATCACGTCAACTGTGCCTCTAAACATGTCCAACATTTTTATTTGTCCACTTAGCTGGCCAGGAGGAGGTCTTCCTTACCTACCAGCCTGTCATGCAGCAAGAAGGTCAGTAGTTTTGTCAGTGACATAGTTTGTTTCATCTTACTGTACATGAAAAACAGTTATTTCTAGAATCTGTAAATAATTATACATGCACATTAAATATACATTATACTGTGCAGTCGCTGTGGTTAAAAAGCAGCAAACAAAGCAAAAAAATACCAGTTTACACATAAAGCAGACATTGAAGGATATTAATCAACTCTAAATAAAATCTGCCAAAAAAGTCTTATTGAGAAATGTATCTTTAACAGCTACGTGTGTAATCTATGTTGCGTTTTGTTTCTGAAAAAGGAGAGGGATTTAAAACAATAAATTGTAAAACCATGAAAGGGCCTGTAATCTCAAAAATCAATAAGATAAATACTATGAAAAGTGTCAATTCATCAGTCTTAGCTGCATCTTTCATGGTACACAATCATTTTACTCATGTTTAATGAAGTATAACAAATCTAGTTTTACAGATCCCTTAACAAAACTGTGCTTCCTTTGTTTCTTTGTCTCTTTGTTAGTGAATTACACACGGCCAGTCATCGTGCTCGGACCAATGAAAGATCGGATCAACGATGACCTCATCTCTGAGTTCCCTGATAAGTTTGGCTCCTGTGTCCCACGTGAGTTTTTTTTCTCAACTTTGTGATCTCTGAAATTACATAGAAACATCTCCTTGACCCTCAGTCACATTTTGAAAACTATAAAATCATTTCATTTTTACGACGTTTCTCTGAGCCCCAACACTTGTGTTGACTATGGTGTCAGGCTTTTCTGCTTTACTGTACTTTTCAGCTTATTGTATAGACTCACTTAAAGTTAATGTTCACCTTCCTTTAATCTTAACTTAAAACAAAAGTGAAAGCTTATCTACCATAAGTATCTGTGCTGTTACTCTTCAGATTATATTCAGACTATGCCTGAAGAGAAGACTTGTTTCACAGGGAATTGTTATTGAAATAAATCAATACAAGAACAAGTATATCATTTTAATGTTTTCAAACTAAAGATTTGTCTAAAAAAAAGCAATATTAAGGGTGCTCTCATACCTGTATTTCTTTCCGATTCAGGGAGTAATATGTTACAATGTCGCACTTACTTGCTTATAAACAGTTTTGTGATGGTCAGAATTTTTGTGAGATATTTGCCGTTCCCTTGATGATGATAAATACCAGTGTTCAGAATATGAACATTCCAAATTTGAGTGGCTATGCTGAGAAAACAACACCTTATCTTAGTTTGCTTATGATAAGAATAAGCACTGCTGCTGCAGCCAGACACCTCCGAAGGAGAAGGCGTGTTCCGGAGACTTATAATGATATATTCAGCGTTTGTATTCTGGAGATGCATAAGATGCTTGGTTATGTAGCCCATTTATAAGCCTAGACTCTTTTCATTTAACACGTAGCTCAAACTCTTAAACTTACTGTTTCTGGCAGTGGCACTGTTAGTTGTACCGGTTCAGCCTGGTTGATTTGTACCAGAACGGTATAAAGCAAGAACTACAGTAAAAGAAGGCACCTGATGTGGTGATATTTATGTCTCCAATAACTCTGATCCTCAGACACAACACGGCCGCGTCGGGACTACGAGGTGGACGGCAGAGATTATCACTTCATGTCCTCCAGAGAGCTCATGGAGCGAGAGATTCAGGAACATAAATTCATTGAGGCCGGACAGTACAACAACCACCTGTATGGAACCAGCATACAGTCTGTACGAGAGGTCGCTGACAAGGTGAGACACTGACGGACTTCAATTTTGTGGAAGACCGAAGAGGAAGAGTTGTCTAATTTTGTCTCTCTCTGACTTTATGTCTCTCTCCCAGGGTAAACATTGTATACTGGATGTATCAGGGAATGCAATAAAGCGTCTCCAGTTGGCAGGACTCTATCCCATAGCTGTCTTCATTAGCCCGCTCAATGTCGACAACATCCTGTAAGTAGCATGAGTAACGTGTTCAAAAGACTGCATAAAGTATGACTTCTTTGAAATTCAGTTCATAGTCTTAGAATCAAGAGTTGGCATAACAAGTTAAACTAAAGGTCCATTAGTTTTCCACAGTTCTCTCTGGAACGTTTGTCCACAACACAAGGAAATAGACTTTCTAGCTCAGCCTTTAAACCAACATGAATGAGAGACAATGTAATCTTAATATTGTGTAATTCCTGGACAGCTAAACAGGATTCTGTCTGCCAATATGGTCAAAATAAGCTGTGATGAAACAGAGTCAAGAGTCACTTTTAAGCTCACTTTATAATCTAAACAATGGAACAACATCCTGCTGATGTCACCCACAGGAAAATGTCCATGTATATAAGTAAAAAACATATTTTAGAATAAACCAAATACTTGTGTGTACTGTTCATGTACATGGACATAAAAGACAATAATCCAACTGTAAGCATCCAGCATAAAAACATCAAACCCCCTTTAAGTAGCGTTTTGATTATTTGTGAGTTTCTGTTAATCATTTATAGTAATGCTATCATTAATGAAATGGGAGAAATTGAAAGAAATGAAGAAATTGGTTACGATCAATCTGAGTTTAATAAAGATTTGTCTTATTTGACACATTTTTCGTGTATTTCTTATGTAACTCTATGGCTGTGTGATATATTGAATATATAGAGCAGTTCACTTTGAGCCTGTGGTAAAACAAAACAAATCATGCACGTAGATTTGTGCTATAATCATTTTTATTGGCCCAATGTGTGTTGGTGCAGTTTCACTGTAATAAAAGTTAAAAAATAATCCTTTCATGTGACCACTACTGAACGTTCATGTTGTGTGTGTGTTTGTGTGTGTCTGTCTCCAGAGAGATGAACAAACGTTTTACTGAGGAGCAGGCGAGGAAGACTTACGAGAGAGCTGTTAAACTGGAGCAGGAGTTCACAGAGTACTTCACTGGTTAGTTCCTGCTCTCTGTAATATGCTTATTCATAAGCCACTACCACTTTACAACATACACATTAATCCTGAGACTGGGTCAGGATCTACAGGAAGGTTGTGGAAGGTTGATTTTGGGTTGCCAAATAAATTTGTAGTATTTTTTTCCCATGCTTTTTAAGATTTATATGTGCAGTACACCTCTGAGCCACATGAGGGAGTATGTTTTGCACCAATATGTGTATTGTGCTGTTGTATATCAGACATTAATAAAGCAAACAGACCTGCCTACCACATTAGTAAGATTTAATATGGATGAAAAAATCTGTCCTGTGAACTCTGCATTTATTTATATAAATTTTTATATATTTTTAAAATCAAGGTCACATGGGAATAAAAGCTTCACGTTGAACATTCCCATTTAAAAGGTCCAAAATAAACATGTGTGTAAAGCACATTAATGTACTGGTGATAACTTTTACAGTTTACTTTTCATTTAAAGACCCAGTGTGTAACACTTAGGATGGTTTATTGGACAGAAATGAAAGAAGTGTGTTTGTATGTGTGTATTATTTCTTTAAAATAAAAATGTTAAAGTTTTGGTAGCCTTAGAATAAGCCTTTAAGCCAGGGCCTTGTAGGCTGCCATCTTGCGGCGCCATGTTCTGTTTCAGCAGCTCGAATGAACAAAACGGCCAAAGTGCACACATTTTACACATTGAAGCTTTTACGCAAATGAAAAAGGAACTACGTCCTCTCTGGTATGTGAAGGCCATCGTTATTCACTGACGTGGCTGAGAGGGGGAGGTGTGAACAGAGGAGTCCTCATTTGTTACAGTCTGCAGTTTCACCGTTAGATGTCACTAATTCTTACACACTGGATGGACATTGATTTCTCTCCCTCTCTCTCTCTTTATCTCCTCACTCTGCAGCTAAAGTCCAGGGCTCTTCTCTAGAGGAAGTGTACTCGCAGGTGAAGCAGATCATTGAGGAGCAGTCAGGTCCATACATCTGGGTACCGACCAAGGAACGACTTTGAACAAACACATGTATATGACACACACACACACACACACACACATTCTATCTTTCAAAACTTCCTACTTTTGTGATTTTCTATTATCAGCCTGCTTCCTCTCGCTCTCTGTCTCTCTCTCTCACTCTCTCTCTCACTGTCTGTTGCACACACATCACTACGATCACACACACACACACACACACACACACACACACACACACATACACAAGCACATGTAATTGTATGAGGCTGGGACGAGCTGGGACAGCTGCTTCCTGAAGAGGGGAGGAGCTCAAGTCTGTCCAGCAGCCTATCGGTGGATCTTCCTATGGCTCAGTTCCTTAATGTTTAAGGAGGTGGTTCAAATCAAGGCGACATGTACCATGATGTGATTTTATTTCATTATTATTGTTGTTCTTATTATTGTTGTTGTCGTTGTTTTCATATTAACGAAAGGGTAATGCATTAATGTATGGGTTTGTAATGATGATATTGTCACCGAGACGCAGACTTTTGCACGCTGTAGCTTTAAGAGCATGTTTTCGGGAGAAGATGTTGTTCTTCTTTCTTGTCTGTCCGTCCTCATGGCATCGCTCCTGTTTAGCGCTTATCCCTTTCTTGTCTTTTTTCTTCCTTTCATTCATTCATTTTCTCATCCCCTACTTTGCTCCATCCTTTCCCCTTCAAGCTGTCTGCAGACACGAGGTGAAAACGTGCGCCCCCAACATTTTGTAATCAAAGATATTGACTTAAAACTGTAGTACAAGTTTTGTTAACAAAAAATATATCAGATCTAATGAGTATTCTCAATCAGAAGTTAAGCTGGGAATGAATCATCATGGTGGTAGAGTCCAGCTGAAGCTCTGAGCCTATATCTATCATCTTTCTGAGAATTATAGATTTTTAAAGGTGAAAAAAAGTAATTTCAGTAAATATTAGGACACATTAATCTATGTATCAAGGCTGTTTAACTTTTGCTGAGCAGCACCCTCTGATCACCTTTGAAGCTAACAGCTCCGATCCCTCAGGCAACAAACACAAAATGGTCATTTCAGTAAAGTAATTTCATGGAACAGATAGAAAACAGGAGCATTTGTGCTGAACTGTAGCTGCTGGAGCTCGACTTTCTTTTCTTAAAACAAGTTACTTAGTGCAGGAACTTAGTGTAGTGAAAGAGGTACATTTTCCTTAACACAAGTCAGAGTATTATCAAAAATCATTTTAAGGCAGCACTTATTCACACTACATTTGCATTGTTGTTCAGTTTGATAAAAAAATAACTTGTATTTTACGCGGCAGGTGCTATTCTGTAAGAAATTTAAGTCATTTGCACATGATAATAACTTTAAATACAAATGTAAAACGTGGAAGGGAAATTAGCTGTGATGGAAACAAAAGAAACCCCAAACTGGAGCAGGAAGTTTTGATAGCGTTGAGATTCTTCACCAAAAAAACAAAAAACAAATAATAGGTTTAATTCATGTCCAAAACTGATTAGTGGAAATTGATTGATTCTTGTAGTTGTGCCCCTGTCTTGTAAATGAGAAAATTAGTAGAATACAAGCGGTGTAAAATCCTATTAGATGTTTAAATCAAATGCAATAACAGGCTAAAAGTAAAACTGATGTGATATTGCTTCAGCTGAATCATATTTTGTTTAAAGTAGGCAAGATGTTTAAGTTTAACGTTACATAACATAACTGTTTGGTAAATACAGGCCTAGATCCTTCCTTTATCAAAAACTTCACTGATCACTGAAGCAGACTTTGGCTGCTTTTCCTGTCTTTCCCCCTTCCTTCCTTCCTTCCTTCCTTCCTTCCTTCCTTCCTTCTTTCCTCTTCTTCCCTCCTTTCTCATGCCTTCACTCCTCTTCACGTCTCCACGCTCACAGTGTGACATCGGTCGAGCATTTGCCAGTGTATCATGTTCTTCATCACTATCATCACAATCATAATCAGCTGTCCCCTCCCACTGTTCTGTAGTTGCACTAATGAGGGCTGGTTTCTTAAAAGCATCTTAGATTGACACTGCTGATACCATCCCAGTGTTTGTGGTATAAATTAGTTTTTATTTTTTTATGTACGGTAGAATTCTGGTATGAAAGATCTGGAGAGGATATATTTTTACTCATTTGCTGCACATCATACGTTTGTTGAACACGGCTACTCTCAGGTTACTGTTTTAGCTCTGCAGGTAACAACGCTTCATGCTGTTTTTATTTGAGCCAACTACGATGCTAATTCATTTACTTAGAGATTGGGTCAGATGGCGGCGCCCCCTACAGAAAAGCTTTTACACGACAGTGGCTGAATCTTCAATGGTGCTTTTGTGATCCCTCAGATGTCCACACTTCTAGAAAGAGGAGATTTGCATGGAAGTAAAGTACAATCTAATGTCAGTATTTCCACACACTCTCACTTTTGCACACCTTCAAATGTCCTGTCGCTTGAAAATGACTTTCCTTTATCATTTTCACCTTTTACACATGTTTTATTTCTCATGCTCCAATTTAAACGTTGTGCAAAATAATTGAAATAACCTAAAATATGCTATTTTAGTTCCACACTAAACTGAGGATGGCAGTTTACGGCAGGAGCAGCAGTGAATTTAAACATAAATATTCATAGAAATGAATGTTAACATATATATATTGACACAGTCTGTGGACATTTTTATTTCCATGCAGAAGGGGAGACATGTGAGATCACAAAAATAACCTTTGAACTGATGACCCTGCTTCTTCCTTAAAGCAGTTCGAACATGTTCAGGAGTTAACTGTAGGCAACTGGACACCTCTCACCTCTCATCCTAGAAGGTTCTTCACTTCTGACTTAATATTAAGCCTGTGAAACAACCCAGTTGTTTCACATCGTGACTGGGTTTCAGGTTCACCTCTGACCCAGTTTCAGGTTGTTAGTTTCACCTGAGTCCGAGGTATGTATGAGGGTCGTAAAGGTCACCTGAGAGACACCGTGTCTGATCCAACATCCCCATCCAAAGTCAACACAATAGGTGAGCCTTGTCTACAGCTAACTACTGTAGATGACTATGACCTGGACAGCCAGGAACCTTCACAGATGTGTCCACGATAATGTCGCCACATCTCATCGCGGTGAACCTGCAGAGAATCAGCGCCTGAATCTGCAGCAGTGAGTTTCACCTTGTACACGGCCCGACACACAGTTCAGTTAGAGACACTATTACTGGTAAACATAGCAGAGCCTTTAGCAGATAAGGAGCCGGATGTTCCCATCTGAACTTGATGGGAACCCAAAAACGGAGCTAAAAGAAAATGATGTCACAATAATCTTTGCGTTTGAGATACCGAGATGCTTTTGGTGACACAGCCCCTGTTATGGACCTTGTCAGCCGACCACTTCCCCCCCATCTCCACCCTCGATCCCTGAGGCGACTCCTCCAAGCTGACTGGAGGCCAGAGGCATGCAGAGAGAGACCCTTCTGTCTGCAGCGTAGCTTTTACACCCCAGTAGTAAATGGTTTTGAGCACATGTGTTTTTGAAAGAAAAAAAACAAGAAAAAAAAAAAAGCTTTAATATCTCCTCACAGAATGTTCGGCTAAACTCCTTTTCTTTCCATGTACAGTATATTCATGAATCAAAGTGGATGAGCGCGGTATGTTTGTCCTCACCTGACAGAAGATGAGCTCTCTGTGTGACTCTGGCTGGTGTGTTAGCCACTGTCTGTTAGAGTAAAGCACTGATGCAGAGAATCTATTCTAGAGATGGATCTATATCTAACATATTATAATATTTAATCCCTGCTCTAACTGCCTATTTTGGTACAGAAAATAAATAAATAAAGGTCTTTATCGACATCTACTGAAATCTTTTGACCCATAAATAGATATTATGATTTTTGTTTCTTATTCCAGTGTGGGTAGCGGGAATGTGTACAGATGTGAATATAATATAGTAACTGTAAATTTGAATATATTTTACTTTCACATTTGCTGCAGGTTTGTAATGGTCTGTCTGATGTGGCTGCCTTGTTAAGTCTCCACACTAAACCTTCAGGTGTCAAGTTTGTCTATTCATTTGCTCGTTGTTATTTCACGGCTGCATCCTCCACACGAGGGTCTGTGCATGTTTGTGGACTGTGTGAGGAAACTGGAGAGAGAGAGAGTTCACGCACACAGAGGGAGAACGTGCAAACTCTACACAGAGAGGCCTTCGGTCGAACCAGGACCTGAACCGGCGACCTTCTTGCTGTGAGGCAACAATGCCAGCCACTGCGTCACTGTGTGAACCCTCGGTCTGTTTATGCGGCGTCAAAAGAAAGAGTATAGGTAAGGACCACCAACTCCAAAGTTTGATAAAATGATTGACGTCCCTATCTTTAGTTACCATTTATTTGATTCCATCTCATACCACCTTGATATCTGTAAAATATCAGCATGAGTTATCTTCTTAGTTAAGCTATTCAAGATCAAAGCATGTACAAATGAAAATAAAAACATAAAATTAATGAATATAAACAACTGAACAATTTAGAAAAACAGAAAAAACAGAAAAGAAAAAAAGGGGAAAACATAGAGCTTAAAAGACAACGTCCTTCAGGGTCTGACTGTATAAACTGTTCTCCTTTTTTTCCTTTTGTTTTAGAATTTAGAATTAGTTTTATTTGCACAAACATAAGTTAGCGATAGTGAATTTGACCTCTGCTTTTAACCCCATCCTTATTGCACACCATTAGTGAACATACACAAGCCGGGCGGAGGCGCAGTGGACAGCACCAGTCTGTGCGTGCCCGGGGAGCAATGAGGATTTGGGTGCCTTGTTCAGGGGCTCCCCAGCCCTTGACCCTGTTGTGGGATTTTAACCGACCCTGCGGTTACCCACTTCCTCCATAATTCGGTTAACTCAAAGTTTATTTATAGAGCACATTGAAAAACAACCAAGGTTGATCAAAGTCCTGTACTGAGTGACGTCAAATAACAAAATAAAAACATAAAACATTTAAAAGCGATATAGAGCACAGACACATAAGAGACAAAAACAAACAAACAAAAAACAATGGGAGTACAACTCATTAACAGTCTTTAAGTTTAGAAATGAAAATGTTCACAATTGTGGTCATTTCTTTGAGCCCGAGTGATTCATGAATGTAGAATTTTGCCAAAATGTGAGCTGAATAATAAACAAAATAACTTTCATGAAACGTTTGGGAAGAAACGAGAAGGTGTTTGCTAAATAAAGCAGGCTAAAGTGTACGATTTTATATAACAATAACAATTCTTTGATTTAATTAGAAATCACTGCATGGTTAACATTGTGTCATAACACAAAGTTCAAAGTTCACACTGCTTGAACCTGCCCTTGGGTTTAAGTCACAATAATCCGGTAATTCTTGGTAATATCCTGCAGTTAAATGCTGTGACAGTAAACACAGATATAAAGATGGCAGGTGGCCACATCACAGTTTGAAATAATGCTGTAAGATGATCTTTAAATCTCTCCTGTCATCACAAGCTTCATGTTTTTAGTGAAACCCCACATTTGCAGGTGTTGACAGCAGATGTTTGGCAGTGACTCCTGTGACCAAAAAACACCAGCCGGGGAAAAATAGCACCGTCCTGACGTCTCGGTGTGGCTGACACCTCCCCGCCAAACCTCACTCTTGTCACACACACACTGTGAGTGTTACAGCAGCATAAACACAGCGTGACTCTCCGACCAAAAACAAGCCATCTTGCTAGAGTCACATACTGGCTATAACAGTTTTAGCAGTGACGACAGCAAAGGGGAATAAATGTTTTACCGTCATTGCTTTTCACATTAAAACGAGTAGCAGTATCTATACTGTATCTTAATGCAAACCAAATACCTTGTGGAAAATGTTATTTCAGTACATTTCAGTTACATTTGTAATAGTTTCTATACCAAGACCAATTCAGACATGTATTTCTTATCTACGTCTTTTGCTTTTACATTACATTACATGTCATTTAGCAGACGCTTTTATCCAAAGCGACTTACAAAAGTGCATTTAAACATTTGGGTACAAAGGCTACCCACTTTTAAAGGCTATGGAGGGCTTTAAGGATCAGGGAAATGTTTTTTGTTTATTATGTAAGGACATGGAAGAATTCTTAGTCAGGTGGCTTCCTGTGTTTTTCCATATGCTTGCAGAGATATTTAATGATATTTAAACATGGTTATTTTTAAGCTTCAATTTGGCCGGTGTTGCTTCAAAGTTTTTAAACGCTGCCAGACCCTTTTGCAGCATCATTTTAGTTCACAGCTCTACTGTACTTCATCTTCAATACACTTTAATAATATTTATACCATAACATATCACAGCTACAAAGACACAGTAATATACAATATCATTTTTGAAGGGGTGGGACGTAGCAAAGTACATTTACTGTACAGCTGCCATCAGATAAATGCGTTGGTCAGAAATCGCTCCATGTTCTGACAACACTCACAGTAATCTAGTCAATGTTTGCATAGTGATACGGGTCGTTTTAGTCTCAGGTGGCCTGGGAAAACAGAATCCCACAAAGAGGCTTCCTTCTTGCAAGTTAATAATTGTTTTTTGGTTGTTTTCTTTTATGCTAATTCAGGATTTATTTGTAGCCAACAGGCCATTACAGCTTGAACCTGAACTTTTACAACAATACCAAATTTATCCACATTCATTTAGATCACTGAGAATGGATGTTAACACCAGGAAATTTGTAGATTATCACAAATATAGATAGAACAATGGCACATAAGATGGCTAATGTTTTCTCTTTCACAATACTAATCTTTATTTAAATAAGCAGGATCTTAAGTGCACTTTTACTAGTAATCTTAATATTAAATTCAATTTTATTTGAATAGCACCCAAATCACAATATACTTTATCTCAAGGCAGTGTACATCAGGAAGAAATATCCGACAGAACCAGACTCAAAAATGTGTCTGGGCAGGTTGGGGTGAAAGGAAAAATGGGGTAGCGAAAGAGAAAGAGCGATGCGATGTAGAGACAGAAGAATGAGACCAGAAGCAGATATGTAACAGTTGTGTCAGGTGATTTCTGAATCAGTTATGGCATGTTTATAATACTACAATGTCATTTATACAGGCAGCTTATATTGTCTTATTGTTATATTGTCCAAATTCAAACCCAGATCATCAGCAGGTTGGACCTCATTGGTCCTCTGAACCCCGTAGCACCTACTTCACCTCACTTAACGCTAACAACCACATAGTCAGTCTGGGGGAATTGGTTTCTGGCGCAGCACTGATGAAAGATGACTCAGTTCGCAGTCTGTTTATTTGAAAATAGCTCTTTTTCCTGTTCAGGTACAACTCAACCTCTGAGATTTCTGTCAACATTGAGGAGGAAAGCAGGTAAACAGACTCTTTGTCTCAGCTCTCAGAGCACGGAATCAGTGACCAACGGTCTCCCTGTCATGGCATGAGTCTCACTGCCCATCAGTGGAAAAGCACCACAGTGGGGAAATGAAGCAGAGGGGGGAGGTCTGACTGTGAAAGAGCTCTGTGTCCGGTCTCTGGCCTGCAGCCAACCAGGCGGCAGCAGCAGAGACGTGTCAGGCCAGGTAGGCACCAGGGAGGCACACTTCAGAACCTCTCCTCTGCGAGTCTCATGATTCCTGAATGACATGTCGTACATGGCCGAGTTGTAAATCAGTAAAAACTGCAACCTCCTCTGAACTTTGCATGAGGACTTTAAGCCTTGTCTTGAAGTCTTGACGATAGAAGTTGGACTTTGACACTGGAGTCGTTATAAAAAGAAGAGGGAGAAGGCGACTGTTTCATCAAACGGAGGAACCGAGCAAGAAAGAGGACATGGCCATGTGGAGGACCGTTGGAGCTCTGGTGCTGATACTACAAGCTGGTAAGTTTTATTACATAAATACTCTATGAAGTTAAGCAGACAATCAGTGTTTTTTGAATATTTTTTTAATACAAACTTAAATTAGATGTAATGTGAAAATATTAGAAGAGTTGATCTATTCATGGTACTAAGACTGAAAATTATAATTTTTTTTAAATATTATGTCACACGATATAATACTGCTTGTCCCACAATAGACAACTATTTTCATTAGTTTTTGCCGATTTTTAGTTGCTCCCTCTATAAAGCCATGTGTGCTCGTGGTCTCTTGAGACATGCACTCGAGTGTTTCACGTCTTCTTCTCAACTTGTTCCATGTACAGTCTTTTACGGTGAAAAATAGGTGACAAGCGTCATAACAATTTTTTGTTCTTGTTGTGATTGCTTAGATTTGCCTTTGGACTTGTACTTCATACTAAAACAGAGATTGCACAGTGAAAATAGGAGGTCATGGGGCCCCATGACCCATGATTCCCCTGGGATTTACCTGCAAAAGAAAAATCACAGGACAACTTTCAAGATTTGTTTCCGTTTGTGTGGAAACCCTGATGTAAAATATCCAAACCTGTCTCCCTCCTTCAGTGTTTGGACAGAGCACCATCAGATGGTGCACCATCTCAGAGCAAGAACAGAGGAAATGTCAAGCCATGTCAGAGGCTTTCGCCCACGTCTCCATCCGTCCGTCTCTCACCTGTGTCAACGGAGCGACAGTGGAGGGCTGCGTCCAGAAACTGCAGGTCAGATTTCAAACCTACGTCCTTAGACCTCATTGAAAAGTTTTGATCCTTGTAGATTCTCCTGTATTGTGGGTCGAGCCAAGAACTGGTATCAGCAGAGGACTCTTTCCAAAGCAAAGAGTAGACTGAAGGGTGGCAGAACACACAATCAAGCATCAGATAACGGAGAGTTGCAATAAACCTTTTAATAAGTGATTCAGTTATCAAAGCCCACAGAGTGAACTGGCTGTTTATGATCCGGTCACCAGGAAATAAACTAAAAGACATGGTTATACATTAGTGTCAGCATTTATTTGACATTTTTTACACTCTGGACAAATGTCTTTAAAATCCCACCTTTTCTGGCATAAACCCTACCAGAACCAGTAGTCTTCATGAACCAGAACTTGTTACTAATGAGGCCAAACCTCAATTCTGAGGGACTTTGGTTGGACTGTCCAAATCAATGATAGTCGGTGAGAGTCCTTAAAAATGTATTGCTGCATGAACCTGATTGTGTGTTTAGATACAAATGGTTCTCCCCCTTAATCTAAATAAACACCTCATGTTTCTTCATGGTTAGGTATAAGATAATATGTGAATAAACAAGAAATTCATCCACCAAGTTTTGTCTGTGTCTCTGCAGAGGAAAGAAGCTGATGCCTTGTCCATGTTTGGCACTGACGTCTACAAACTGGGGAAGACTGCCACCTTCAAGATGGCCGCCAGTGAATCCAAGCTTGATGGTAAGATTAGAGACATTAAACACAGTAATTACAGGCTGGAAATGAAGTCGGTGCTGCATGTAATGTGATTGAATGTAGCGGTTCAGACATTTCATTTATTATTGTTATTCATTATTAACTCATTGTTAATTGAACACAGCTACAGGGAGCCACATCCTGTGTACTCCTAGTGCCAGTCCCAAGCCTGGACACATGAGAGGGTTGCATCAAGAATGACACCTGGTGTAGTTTTGTGCCAAATTAAATGTGCGGATGATCCGCTGTGGCGACCCCTTGACAGGGAGCAGAAATCACATGAATTACAGACATATCATGTTTGACAAGTTCAATTTTTGTCTCCTACATCTGAGAGGAAAGCTCTCTCTTTTATCGGGAAAAATAAAAACAAATAAATGGAGCCTCAGACACTGTAGTCTTACGCTATAACGCGGCTGACTCACGCCCCAATCACAGCCATTCTCTCACCACCATTTAAACAACACTCGTCCTTCTTGCTACACCAATGCTGCCTCACACCGCTGCTGCTGGCAAAGCTTTGCAACCACCAACAGAAGTTTAGAAAACCTGCATTTCCATTTGTCTGATAATTGTCGTGAATTATAACAGTGAGTTCATGACTATCACACCATGATCTTCCCTGAGCAGCATGTGGGTCATTTCAAATCAGCACCTTGGCTGCACTTTGGTCTACGTCTTTCTTCATGTTCCTGTAAAAGCTAGTGTTTCCAGTGTCATGGGCGTGTGTGTGTGTCAACAACTGCTGTCGCCTCAGGTTTGGGTGCCTCGTACTATGCTGTGGCAGTGGTGAAGAAACAGAACTCAGCCATCAACATCAAGAACCTGGCAGGGAAAAACAGCTGCCACACTGGCAAAGGCCGAACAGCCGGCTGGAATATGCCTTTGGGATACTTCATAGACCAGGGTTACATGTCCGTGATGGGCTGCAACATCCCACAGGGTAGGACACGTGTACATGTACACACAACATGCACAGTGCGTGTTCTGAACATTCAGGGAGAGGCACTGACTGTATGTGTGTGTTTGTGATAAGGTGTGGCAGATTTCTTCAATGCGAGCTGCATCCCCGGAGCGAACGAGGCCGGTGACCCTGCGTCTCTGTGTGCGCTGTGCAGAGGAGACATCGCAGGAAACAACAAATGTGACATGAGCAGCAAGGAGTTGTACTTCAGCTATGAGGGAGCTTTCAGGTAACGCACGTTCACACAGTATATGATCACACCCAATGTTGTAATATAGCGAGGTACGAATACTTCGTTACTGTACTTAAGTACAAAATTCACCTATCAGTACTTTACTTGGATGACCTCTGGAACAGGTTACGCCATGATTTGTGTTCCATTACTGACAGAATTCAGTAGCACAGTGACACTTCCCCCTCTGTTCTTCATTGTACATTTTCTAATGTTGTTGATTCTTATTTTATTGGTTTTCCTGACACTTCTCTTGTGCATTTTATTCACAATCTTGAAAGAAGCAAAGAATCTTGATATTGATAGTGCTCGCTCCATTAAATCTGGTTTCTCCTCTCTTGTTTTTGTCTTGTCTGCAGGTGTCTGGTCGACGGCGCCGGAGATGTGGCCTTCATCAAACACACGACTGTGACGGAGAACACTGACGGTTAAATCTTACTTTGGATTTTATTAAAGTGTAGATAGAATCACAGTATGGCGTTATAATGAGAGTACTGTCATAACAAGGCCTTTTTCACGCCATCATTTTATTTTATTTCATCCTACAAACATATCACATAACACAGTTTAAAATAGTATGCAGTAATAATGCAAAATGTGCTTGTTAACAAGAAAAACGTCACGTTATAACCACCAACTGTTCACATTGTAATATTGTAATAGTCCTGGCTGTCAATATGATTGTGAATTTATCACATAACAGTTATAATCCCCAGGTCATGGCCAGGACTGGGCAGATAAACTGGAGTCAGCAGACTATGAGCTGCTGTGTCGTGACGGCACCAGAGTCCCGATCTCTCAGTGGAAAACGTGCCATCTGGTCCGCGTCCCCTTGCGTGGCGTTGTGGTTGGCGAGGGCGTCGATCCATCTGCGGTGTACAACATGCTGACAGAGGGGCTGGTGGGTCACACACTCACACAAACTCTGCAGGAGCGACCTCTCTGAAACTGGTTTTCATAGTAATTTGTGACCTGAGCTGGAGTTATGTGTGTGTTGCTTCTAAACATTTAAATTGTATTGGAACAATCTCACCACATGATCAACTGTCTGTCAAGAATGTTAACTCTTTGTGTACATACATTTAAGATGTAAATAATCAAATTAACCCTTAGAACACAGAGCATTTTGCTTGTTTTTTTGCATAACTATGTTTAAACATACAGTATATACAGAGGATATAACAACGTGCAGTCTTATATCCTTTTTTTAAGCACATTCTAGGCAATCTGATGAAACATTTGTTTCCTTTTCACCAACTATATAAACACACCTGAGGAAAAAGTATTTGTATTGTTTAAAACCGGATTGGATTTGTGAAATATTGAAATATGTCACAGTTCAAAGTTGCTTGGCTGGTTTTTATGAACAAAAAGAGATCTATTTTGTGACTTCTGCATAACTATTACTACTTCATATCACTACTAAAAATGTGATGTAAAATTAATCATAACTTAAAGATAAAGACGAAAAAAAACACACATATGTGACCTATAAACACACACCCGCAGGATGTCCATATAAGGAGTTGTGTATTGTTCCTAGGCAATTTACCATGGGTGCACCTGCGGCACAGATCCGTGCTGCGTGAGCACTGAGGGTTAATGATGGCTGAGTGAGCTGAACAGAGCCTCCGTTAATGTGATCAGTATCATCTGCACTGTTCTTGCAAAAGAACAAACCTGTCAGTCATGTAAGCTCAAAACAGGATTATATCTCTATTAAATCCGCAAGGTAAACCTGTTTATAGCATTTCAAAAAACAGTGGATACTTAAATTAAATTAGCTGTAATGAGCTAGCAGGAGCAGAACTGATGAGTTTATTATGAAGCTGTCGGATTTAGTGAAGTGAAGCACTGAGTGTTAATGGAGTCTTGCGGTCTCTCTTCAGGAAAAGTCAGCCTTTGCCATGTTTTCATCTACGTCATACGGAGGAGGAACTGTGCTGTTCTCCGAGTCAGCCGCCCAGTTTCGGCCAGTGGAGTCAGACGACCCCAAGAAGTGGCTGGGGCGCCACTACTACAATGCTCTGAGTGCCATGGACTGTAAAAAGGAAGGTGAGTCACCATCCATCCATCCATTTATGAGCAAAATAATGTAGTCAATTCTATCCAAATTAGGAGGACAAAGTTAGCATGAGGTCTAGGGCTGCAACGATTATTCGATTAATCCATTGCTAAATTAATCATCAGTTAATTTGGTCATCAATTATTTGGTTTTATAGGTTGTTTTTTTATAATTGAAACAACAAACATTGAAACTGACAAAACAAGAGGATTATCATCCTACAACTTTTTCTGGACCAAACAAATACTTGATTCATCGAGAAAATAATAGACAGATTTATCGATTATGAAAATAATCGGTCGTTGAAGCCCTAATGAGGTCATAATTCTTAATGTACGTATAATTAATATTGCTATCAAACCATACGCCTCACGCCTATTTACATTTACTGTAGCACATTGTTCAGTCCGAGTTTAAACATTACCTCTGTTTGTCTCTAATAGTCCAGAGAGGCTGGTTTACAAGCTGATATATGTTCTTTATCGTGTTCATCTTCCATCTCCACCTGCAGATATTCCAGATTATCTGCGGTGGTGCGTGTTGTCCAGTGGTGAGCAGCAGAAGTGTGCCGACATGGCGAGGCACTTTAACGACAAGCGTCTGACACCAAACATCAGGTGCATCTACGGCGACTCCGTGACCGACTGCATGGACAGAGTCAAGGTGAGAGCACATTTAAAAACAACCATGGTTGACCAAAGTGCTTTACAGAGTTAAAGGCACAGCAGTACATCAACAATCAATAAAAAGAAAAAAAAAGTAAAACAGTAACATAATAAAATGGTAAAATGGTAAAATATAGTTTGAAGTGTCCGGGTTGGGCCAATGAAAAGAAGTAGGTCTTCAAAAGTGATTTAAAATGTTCAATGGTCTCAAAGTTTAGGGGCAGCTACAGAAAAAGGCTTTAACTTTAACCCACAGTATATTATAAAGTAAACATTAACATCATTTAAAATCAGCCTCTATTGTGCCCCAAAACAATGTCATATATTCATGTTGTGCATTTGTCTCTTACTTATCACACTCGCATGTAAAGACTAATAATTCAATAGTTGGCCACACGGTAGTAAAGTGGTTAGCACACGGATCAGGGATGTTTTTATATGGAATCTGCATGTTCTCTCCGTGTGTGTGTGTGTGGGGTGGGGTGGGGGGTTTCTCCGGGTTCTTCCTCCTACAATACAAAAACATGCAGATTAGGCAAATTGGACACTCAATGTCTCTCTGTGACTCTGTGGAGACCTGTCCAGTTTTTTACCACACCTTTTGCTTTATGTCAGCTGGGATTGGCACCAGCGACCCTCATGTGGAGGATTAGTTTCACTCTCTCTTCTTCCATTTCATGTGTGTGTATAGAACAACGAGGCTGATGCTATCACCCTGGATGGAGGTTACATCTACACAGCAGGCAAAGACTATGGCTTGGTCCCTGCTACTGGCGAGAGCTACACAGGTTAAAACAACAACAGCAACATCACAGTCACACGTTCTGCATTCAAAGTCAACATGCTTCAAACATGCCTCTCACTCTCTCACACACATTCTTCCTCTCCAGATGACACCGATGGCTCCATATACTACGCAGTTGCGGTGGTGAAAAAGAGTAGCAGCGACATCCGTAACCTCGACGACCTGCACGGCCGTCGCTCCTGTCACACAGGATACGGTCGCACGGCCGGCTGGAACATCCCTGTCGCCGCACTGATAGAGAGAGGCCTGATCAGCCCTCAGCACTGTCAGATACCTCAAGGTTTGTGAATGTGAACCTGAACCTGAAATGTCTAGGTTCAATCTAAAAAGATATCCTGTGTCACAGAGGAAAAGCTGGAGATAAAGATTGATCGGTTCTTAGTGGAAAAAAAGTTGTTTAACACTAGGTTTGTAGTGTTTTTAGAAACAGTCAAATTGAGTTTGTGTGCCCTGATTCTCCCATGATGCTCAGCGGTGGGAGGTTTCTTCAAGCAGAGCTGCGTACCAGGTGCCAATCAGCCTGGTTTCCCCAGCAACCTGTGCAGTGTGTGTGTGGGAGACGCCTCGGGGAGTAACAAATGCGAGAAGGGGAAAGACCTGTATGACGGATACGATGGTGCATTCAGGTACTAAGCACCGGAACATCCTGAACCATTTCTTGTGTCTTCTGTGAATCATGTCCTCATTATGACTTTACATAAAGACTTAAAATTCTGCTTTTAACTTACAAAGCCTTAAGTGGTCTTGCTCCATCTTACCTCAGTGTTATTTTACACCCATATTCACCATCGCAATCACTGCGGTCTGCAGAACAATCACTTCTTCTGGCACAAATTTGTGTGAGGGACCTATTGTTTTCCTTCAGATCATTATTATTATTATTATTATACCGTGGCTTTGCGGTCATTTTTGTGGTTGTTAACGTGCACAAAACCACTTGAAACTTTGCACTTTACACTCTGGGCTCGGACCTGTGTATTTTACCAGGGCTCTACGTGGATGGAGCATGCCAAGATTAAGTTGCACCAAATTTCACAAAACTTGGTGGGAACTTGTAACAGCCCAAGACGAACAAAAAAGTAAATTGAGACAATGGCGTCAAATCAGGATTTTCACGCTTCCGAAATGAACAAACTCAGACACATTGAAGGGCGAAATGTTATTGGAAGGTTTTGTGGAGTCAATTATTTCCTATCATGTCTATTTTTATGTATTTATGCGATGGTCAACTGTGTTGTTTTTAAATGTGCTGTAGAAATACATTTGGCAAAGTCCTGTACATTGTGTCTGTCTCTCTTCATCCAGGTGTCTGGCAAAGGGAGATGGGGATGTGGCTTTTGTGAAGCATTCCACTGTCTTCCAAAACACTGACGGTGAGACATCTTTATGGAACTCAAGCGTCACCTTTAAGCTTTAGAAGAAGAAGAAGAGCATCACCTTGACTTTGGTGTGTTGTTTGTTCAGGGAACAATGACGACTCGTGGGCAGTGGACCTCCACTCCACTGACTTCCAGCTGCTCTGCCTTCACAACAGTAAAGCTGAAGTCAGTCAGTACAGAGACTGTAACTTGGCGAGAGTCCCCTCCCACGCCGTAATGGTACGACCAGACACCAACATCCATGCTGTCTACGGACTTCTGGACAGTGCACAGGTAAGAGTGCTGGCACGGAACTGGAAATTATAAATAATAAATAATTATAAATAATGGTCAATAATCTAAGTCAGCTCTATCAGTTTACACGAATGTTGTTCAGTCCTTTAGAAAATGTCGATTTCCAGCTGTTTTCAGAGGAGGAGAATGTCAGGTGATCAGCTTTATTGTGTTCAGCGTTGTCTCTCCCTCACTGTTTCCCTGCAGAAACACTTTGGCAGTGACACCAGTCCTGACTTCAGGATGTTTGACTCCAAAGGCTATAACGGCACAGATTTAGTCTTCAAAGACTCCACTGTTCGCCTCATTGGCGTCGGTGATAGAAAGACCTACCAAGAGTGGCTGGGACAGGGCTACATGGACTCACTGGTGGCGATGGAGTGTAATTCATCGGGATCAGGTAAATAAAACCTCATTCCTATTAATTCACCCTTAATTCGGGCTAAAACAATCACTTGATTAATGCGTTATGAATCTATTTTAAAGTAATTTTGATACGTTTTTCCCGATTTTTCAGCTTCTTAAATGTGAATATTTACTGTTTTCTTTCTCTCCATATAACAAAAAATTATTAAAACTGAATTACTTTTTTGTTTGTGGACAAAACAAAGACATTTGAGAACATCATTATTTCCAGGATTTCGAAACACTGATCAAAATGTTCTGACATTTTATGTAAATGAACTGTACCACTTGGTGGAAACAGGTCTTTAGAATGAAAGGACTGGACAATATCATCATCAAAGATGCTTCTAATATTTACCATTTTCTCCTCCTCCTCCTCCTGCAGTGATGTCATCTCTGTGGCTGCTGCTGCCGACCCTGTTCAGCCTCCTGCTGACCAACCTCTGGATCTAAAGGCACAAAGCGTGACACAGGCCTCCTCTCCTTTTTTTTTTTGTGTTCTTCCTCACCCTCTCCTGTCTCTCTTCTGTCCTTGTTTGGGTCTCCTTCTTCATGTTTCCTCACGTTTAACCACTTCTCACACATTCAGGTTGAGACTTCCTAAGCCGAATCAACTAATCGAACCAACGCTGCACTTGTGGACACCCACGTCCTCCTGAGTGTGCTTTTTAAATCCTTACTGATCATATAAGTACAGTACAAGTTTTCACATTTCGCGGTGGTGGATTGTAACCAGGTTGTAAATAGAGCTTCAAAATAAAAAAAAGCAGAAACAGGAGCTGAAAACTAAAAAAATAGAGTTGGCATTTTATTCTAGACTGCATTTAAACTCAAAGATGCTGTTGAGTCCACAGCCTTAAAAAGTCAGAACTAAAAGTGTCAAAAAAGGACTCAGTTGTGAACACAAACATTTGTTTTGGCATGTTTGACGCGAGTATGTTTGTCCACTGTCCCTTGCCATCCATCCCCCAAATGTTCTCAATGGGATTTAAATCAGGGGGAACATGCAGGATGGTCCAAAAGAGTGGATGGTCCAAAAGAGTGGGCCCTCAGTCAGGAGGGATGCCCGCTGCAACGTCTCCACGTCACCAGCCACAATCTGACGCCCCTGCACAACCTGAAGCTCCATTATTCCTCTGAAGGAAAAGACAACCCAGGTCGTGATGGAGCCTCCAGAAAACATCTCCAGTGGGATCTCCTTGTCGTGTAATGTTGGAAGCCATCAGGACCATCCAGGTTAAATGTCCCATGTTTGGTGGGGTTAGGGTTAGGGTTCCATTGCAAAGTGCAAACAGGCAGGTTTGTGGCATGGGAGGAGACATGGCCTTTGAAGGCGTTTTTTTTCTTCTTTTAAGACCTTCTGTCGCAGATGCCGTCTTATGGTTATTGGGCTGCAGTCAGCATCAGTAATGGCCTTAATTTGGGTCGAGTATCGGCCTGCGTCTTCGCGGACAGCCCGTCGCATCCTCCGTCTCAGTGCAGGTGACATTTTTTTGGGGTCTGCCACTTGACTCTTTTGTCCCGTAACCATCAGGATCTTTTAAGAAATTTAAAACAACTGTCTTACTGCGTCCAACCTCTGCAGCAATGGTGCGTCGTGAGAGGCAGCTCAACAGTCCTGCCACGGTCAAAGACAGAAAGCCCTTTTGTCTTTGCCAACAGAGGGTCATGACAGTGCGAATGCCTGACATGGAAGCCGGATTTTTGCATAGCTTTTGACTTTTTAAGGCTATGGTCTTCTTAAACAGCCTGTTTGAATTTAAATGCACAATTTTTTACCTCAATTTTTTTGTTTCTTGATCCTATTTTGAAGCTCGAGTTAAAATGGGAAATGTGAATACTTCAGGAGAGTATACTATACTATACTATACTATACTATACTGTACTATACAATAAGACAAGATGGCGTGTTGGATTTAAATTGTGCTGCTGTTGAAACTGAAGAATAGAGTTAGAGAACAGTGTGAATCAGGCTTGACGAGAGACGGTGTTGCTGCCACTTTGTTTACAGAAGGTGAGCTGCCATATCAGTGCGTATGCTGCCACCAGTTACATTGCTTTAGTGGGCAGTGTCTCTCCTCCTTTCTCCATCAGTGTGACTTTCATCCTCACATGAATCTCCACCTAGTTTGTCCCCAGTGGAGCCTTGCAAACGACTCCATACATGAATCAGGGAAACCCACTTTAGTATTTGGGGGGATATATGTATCCCAGTATTTTGTATACATTTTAAATACACCTCAATACAAAAGAGGTACATTTTAAGAGAAGTACTGCATCATTAAAGCGGTTTCTCCCCATACCTGAAAGACTCTGAGCTGCTGCTGATCCCAGGTCAACAAAGGTTTCATGTGGGTAAAGAAATCAGACTGTTGTTCTGCTGTTTTTCTTCTTCTTCTTCTTCTTCTGTTCTCAGACCTTCTTACTGTGTCCAGTACTAACAGACCTGTCCTTGGTTCAGGCTGTGTTTTTGATATAAGCTAATGCCATATCAGTGAATATGCACTAGTGTTGCCTCCACACTGAGCTGTGCTGGGGATTTTTTGTGAAGATGAGTGAGATCCAAACGCTTTAAAATCCCAGAGATAAGCATTTGTCGGCTGCAGTTGAGTCTTGTCTCTTTATTATTGTTTTGTACTTATAATTATCCACAGCATTTTTCCTTTACTTCTTGATTTAGGTGATACGTTAAGAAGCAAATGAAGTGAGGATCTAATTCACTGGTTTGGGGAGAACACCCCGTGGGGTTGTAGTGAGTTCGTTTTCATAAGAGTGCAGAATATATACTTTTACCTCACGCTTCCTCTTCCAAATTTTAGAAGACCTTCTTCCTAACAACAACTGCCTCCTGCAACCCTGAAATCAACATAGACAGTTTTTGAAAATAATTGATTCTGTTCAAAATGCAGTTATTGTAATTAGCTTTTAGTCTCTGAGTTAAAATAATGTGTTTCTTAACCCAAACCACTCACTTCAGAAATGTCTCTTACTAACTCAATCTATTATACTTCCTGCTACTTGATGCCATTTCTGATTTTAAAATTGTTGATTATGATTTTTTTTTTTTTTATGTGTATTTTTCTCTGTTGAGATGTTTATTTTTTATATGAAGTTCAGGTGCCATATCAGTGTATATGTACTGACTCATGTTGTCAGAAACTAATGCCCTCTTCTCCCTCCTGATGCACAATTATTTCTGAGTGAAATGTCACATCTAACTAATATTTAGTTGCCAGGCCAGTGTGTCTGCATAAGTATTGCTACACAAAGCTTTTTTTTCCTCTGCTTTTACAAATGAAATAAAGCTGCAATCGTCATTCTGTTGTTTTGCTGGTATTTTTCAGTCTTTATTGTGTTAATGTGCATTTTACACAGTCTCTCACCTTGTATTACGGGCTTACGCCTTTAACAGTTGCTACAAAAATTTGCATCAGCAACATGATCCCCTGTCAAGTCCTTCTATAAATATAGGTATTTAAATGACGAGATCAGTGGTAAAAATGTGTATTTTATTAATTTTTTCCAGATAGTTTTTAAAGAAATTTACCTGCAACTGACAAATGTGTTCAAACTTGCTTGAGTATTGATTTATTAAGTACATTTGATGATTCAAATACATATAACACAAGGAGTGTAAATCCTTGTATTCCTTTTTGATTGAGAAAGGCATGTTATTCTTGCCGTATTATTTTATTTTATTACTGATCGTCACAGGTCAAACTCAACAGTGGTTGGACACTATGACTGAATATGCCAGCAGGCGTGAAACAGATGCAACAAGTGTACATGCAGGAGTCTGACATTTAAAATCACACCCTCAGAAAACAGCTCACTCTGCTGTTTTGTCACTGCTGTGTTTAAAATCTCAAATGGTGCCATAAAATGTCCTGATGTTCTTATCAAAGCGACGCTTGGGTTGTAAATGCCTGCAATTCTCCTTCCGCTGTTGCAAAACTGAAGGAAATAGGAGGTTACAATTTGATGGGCAGTGAACTGTGAACTCCAGACTCAACAGATTTGCTGTGGTTACTGTAACAGCAGTTACTGAAGGCCTCATTCAGGCCTAGTCAAGAGGCGACCAAATCTGGCCAAGTGACCATAATCCACCCATTTAATCATTTACTATTTGCTTCAACACAAGTGATGTCACTTAACGCTGCTACTGCATTGAATTTTACTCTGAAATCCAAGGGGAGACTTCATTTTTAGACAAATTGGACACACTAAATTGACTGTATGAGTGTGAGAGGTAAAGGTTGTTTTGTCTTTATACCTTTGCACCATGTCAGCTGGGATTGGCACCAGTGACCCTCATGTGGAGCATACAGCAGTAGAAGATGGATGGACTTTACTTTCTCGCCAACAAATGAATGTGAATACAGCTCCACCTAGTGTTCAAACACTGCATCACATCAGTCTGTCCAATGACGGTCAAATTCCACTTTGTTGTCCTGTTTTTCTGGTTATAAATTTCTAAACTATAAATTGCAAAGACGACCTCAAAACATGCCATGTGCAAGTTTCCGCCAAATAAAAGTCTCCCAGTTCATGTGTTATAATCCATCTTTATTTGTACAATTGGTGTGAAATTATTCATTTATTGTCACACATACCAAATCCACCTAAATACACATAGAATGTCCACTGACAACTTCATGTCAAAATGTCTCCAGTAGGATCAGTGTCTTTGAAAGAAAGAAAGAAAAATATCGATTTATTTTGTTATCAGGATACCACTGTGTGGTTTTTATTATTGGTTCACATGAAGCTGTTAAAGTGCAGTTCCTGAGGTCTTTGGAGTTGACTGTAGTGGTGTGCACGTAACCTTAGTTCCTTTACATCTGTTTTTCTGGAAAACGAAACACGCAAATGTCCATGTGTTTTCAGAAATGTCACTACAGTGAATTGACTTAGGTACTCAATGTTTAACACATGTGATCTGGCCATAAATGACCAACATCACTCCCAACCAAACTCTTTAATTGTTGTTGTTGTTCTCGTTTCTGCTGTTTATATTTTCAATACAAGTAAGAAAAAAAACATTGAATATTGTCAGTTTTGCGCCAAGTCACTTGAACATCCTGCATCAAGGCTGTCTTCGTCATTTCTTTATCTGTCTGGAGCCATCCTTCCATCCCTCCTTCACCTCGTTCACAAACGTATCTTTGACTCTCCTGAGCCGGATGCCCACCTCACCCAGGTCACTGGGGACTTTGCCCGCCTCGTCTCGGACCTGTCGCATTGTCTGGGACCGCATAACCCGCCCCGAAGCGTCCCGGCCGGCTATCTGGGCCTTGGTGATGGCATAAGCCGTGAGCTGTGCCGCCCTGCGAATCGGACGAGACTCCGCCAACTTCTCGACGACGCGGAGGTTGTTGATGAGCGTGAACAACATACGAGAGAGCATTCTGTCGAATGTTTACTGGGTTAGCCGCACCGGCAAACCTAACATTCCCGTCCAAAGTGAATGAAGTTCAGCCCTGAAATGATGCCAAAGTTAGCCGTTAGTTAACTACCAGTGTTAATTGTTCAAGAGCAGCGTACACAATCATGAAAAGTGCGGTTAAGTTGTAAAAAATATCAATAATTAGACATAAAAAAATTTACTCACCTTAGCTGGAGTAGATGACCGTCAGCTTCTACCGGATGTCAGAGCCTGGTTGAAGTTAGCTTAACGTTCGAGAGCGAACCCGATGCCAATAGTATCTACCGAAACATTAACGAATGTGAAGCTAACTTCCCAAAAAAAAAATCTACAACAATCCGGACGTTATTTCTGGTAACACCAGCCGGTATTGTGGAAACGTTTCCCAGCTCATTTCCTTTACAACCCCCCTCAGATTTTCTTTATTGAGCTTTGAGTTCAGTTTCCAAACCACACGTGGATACGCTGTGAACGGTTGCAGTCATGCGGGTGCTTTTGCTGTTTGCGGTGACGCTGCTGACTCTGAGCCCGGCGACGGCGAGCGGAGCCGAGAAGAAGAAGAAGCTGCAGATCGGCATTAAGAAGCGAGTGGACAACTGTCCGATTAAGTCCCGTAAAGGAGACGTGCTCAACATGCACTACACGGGCAAGCTGGAGGACGGCACGGAGTTTGACAGCAGCATCCCCCGCGACAGGCCCTTCACCTTCACCCTGGGCACCGGGCAGGTGATCAAAGGCTGGGACCAGGGCCTGCTGGGCATGTGCGAGGGCGAGAAGAGGAAGCTGGTCATCCCCTCCGAGCTGGGCTACGGAGACCGGGGAGCTCCGCCGAAGATTCCCGGAGGAGCAACGCTTATCTTCGAGGTGGAGCTGCTCAGCATCGACAGGAGATCCGACCTGTGATGACGAAGAGCTGGAGAGGAAGGCTGTTTTCTACACGTACGATAAAGTTCCCTACAGTCATATGCCACTTATATTTATTTTATAGATTCAAATTGTAGCACATAAAACTAGGGCCGATATGCCGATATATCGTGCGTTATTGGGCCGATAACCGATGTCGATATACCAGGAGTCTCCAACTCAAACGACCTGGGGGCCAATGAGTGTCCAGTCTGGTCATCAAGGGGTCAGGTCATAACTATGTAGGACATTAGCTTAAAAACAATATTCCATCACAATAACGCAAACATGCTATTTGTTGTGATATTTCACAGAATTTCAAAGTAAAAGTGTTTGTCATGATATGGAACGATACACAGTTCACAATGAGAAACTCAAAAGTTATATAACACATAAAACATATGGACAACTGTAAGAAGCACTAAACAGGTCTCATCACAAAATGAAAAGAGTTAAGATTAAAAGCTGCTGGTAAACAGAATGTAACAACAAACCAACTGTTGGTGTTGCTTAAAAATATACCATAACTGATTAGATACCAGGCCACATGAGAACAAACCATTAATTAAATGGTTATTATATCATTTATTGCTATAGTTTAGTTAACAGGGACACTGTACACCTTTTATGGCTGCATTAGAGTTTGCGCTAAGCTTATTTTCATCTATTGTCCATGGGCAGGAAGCAGAGAATAAGATAAATGGAACACTTTTAGTCAACAAAACATATTCACAGCATGATGTAAAACATCAGCAACTAGGGCAACATTATAACACAACAACAGGACAGCAAATGTGAGTGTGTTAATGGCTCTCTGTTTATTTAGCTGTTAGACTCGGATGCTTTTCTGTAGAATTAATGTTTTAGTGTTGTGTCATTTTCTTTCAGGTTCCAGAAAGTGCTGCAACATTAGTTGGAGATAGACCTTTGATGACAACAACATGACAAATGTGGGAGCTGAGTGGACACCAGGACACCCCCCTGCAGAGCCACTGTCCTCTCCTCAGTGGCTTTACATATTACGCTCTGAATAATTGGAATGAAGATGTTGTATGACTCAATAACTGACTGTATCCTTGGTTAACATGATTGGGATTGACAGCAGCTGAGCCCAGTATTCGACCATAACACCATGCTCTTTTGTTTCATCTCATGTTTTCTGTGATTTATAAATGACTTCATGTCGTAGCCATGTCTTCCTTTTACAATATACTTTAGGTTGTTGATTAAATCAAACTGTCAGGCAGTGTTTGTATTCTGTTAATAAAAAATGACCTTATGGGAACATTTCTTCTCTAATGTGTTTGCTTAGACAGCATATATATACATACATACATATATGTAAAGAATGTATCATGTGACATCTGATTTATTCACTAAACACCTTTTAATTATTACACCCGATCAACTGCACCGCATATGAAACATCTAATTGGCTATGATGCTAGCCACTCAGTGGATTTCCAGTATAACTCAGACTTTGTCTGCTGAAATTCAAACTGAGCATCAAAATGGGAAAGACACATGATTTAAGTGACTTTGAATGTGGCATGGTTGTTCAGAAACAGATTTTCATGCAAAACCATCTGTTTGGTTTCCAAAAAGTGGCCTGAATAAGACAAAACAAGTGAATTCATTTTATGGGCCAAAATACCTTTATAGCAGTAAATGAGTGAAAATATTAGTATATTCTTTATATCTATTGTTTGTTGCAGTTTCGCACTGGGACAAACAACTCCCATGACTGCAGCCAATGGTGTGGCACCACATCTCACAGTTGAACTTTCAGTTTCAGTAGTCATGTGACTTTTTTGAATACTTTAACAAACCTGGAGCAGTTTTGAGAAACGGGAAACGCATCACTCTCACATTAATGTTTGAATGTTGTGTCTGTTTTTTTCTTTTACGTGTCAAACGTGCTCTATTTTTCACAACAAATACGGGTTTATATTTATTTATTTATTTATTTATTTATTTATCTAAGCATGCCATCATGTGCCAAGGGGGGGCGCAATTTGACTGGCGTATTATGAAATGGTTCCAGTCGTGGGCTCTACCCGGAGTACTTCACATGTGGGACACATGACCCGGAAAAGAAGCTACCGCGTTACCGGTGGTTGAATTAGCAGCAGACCTGACCGCGACTTCTTCATCATGTCCGCCAAACTGAACGCTTTAACTAGCGACTCTTACATTGACATTAGTCAGTACAGAGACCAGCATTTTAAGGTAAATAACTGCATTTTCCTTTCCGTGGATTTTGCTGTTAGCGTGGCGAGTTCTTTTTCGAGTAGCAGTTAGTAACGGCTAACAAACAATAGATCATGGCAAGGAAAGAATCCTACAATACTTCGACTTTGAGTTTGTGTTTTAATGTTGAATTAAGTTCTTGTTCTGCTTTGTTTTGAGGGCATTTTCCTAGCGTTGTATGGTTCAGGTATTTGGATTCGTAACTTGATTTAATCAGTTCACCTAGAGTCTACGTTATATTCCATTATTTCTATTTCACTCAGAGTGTGTCCTTAGCCTAATGTTTGTATTTTCAGGGAAACCGCTATGATCAGGAGAAGCTGTTGAAACAGAGCAACACTTTGTACGTGGGGAACCTTTCCTTCTACACCACAGAGGAACAGGTATGTTCACTGTGCACTGACATTATTACTGAGTACATCACTGGTTTTTACTATAGACCCTGAATGCTTTTGACTCTGGTAGTTAGTGAGCTTTTATTTCGGTAATGTTTATTTAAAGCCGACAAAAGGATAATATTTAAATGCAATCTCTTGAACTGATTTCTATTAGTTGAAGTTTGAAGTTGGCAGAGGAATTTGATAATTTAAGAAAAAAAATAAAATAATTGGCCTTGGTAATGATAACATAGGCAATATCAATAATATCACGATTCAACAATTCTGTGATAATCCATATATTTCAAGACAATCACATAGCAATACATCATGATATTTGTCTAACTGAAGGAAACAAAACATCCACAAAAAGTTAAAAGTGCAGTATTTCCCTTTTTATTAACAACATTGAGAACAAAGTGCTTCAAGTCTATGTATTGAACGTGGGTGGGGCATCTTTTAATGTACCTTTCTACACCATTATCCCACTGTAATCTCCATCTTCTTTGGCTAGGTAACTTCTGCCCAAGGTTCCCTCATTGAATGATTAGTGATGCCCCCACGAGTGAAACTGGCAGGGACTGTTTACTTTAGAGTGCCTTAGTTATTACTTAGTTAAATTATCGGTATTTGCCCTGGCTTATCGATTATTGTAGTACACAAGGAAGGACAATAGTATATCACCAAATCGATATTTTGACCCACCCCTAGACATTTGTGGACTAAGAAACTCGTCAAATGCTGCCAAGTCATTAAAACATAAGATAAAGCGTTATATATCTGCCATTGACTGCTCTCATTATTGGTCAGTTGCAAGTAAAAGTGTTTAAAGGACAGTGGATGCTTCAACTCTCATCTCTATATTTTAACTACAATTCTCACTTTTGTTTTTTTGTTTTGTTACTGATGAACAGGTTCATGAGCTGTTTTCTAAAAGTGGAGATGTTAAACGCATCATCATCGGCCTGGATAAAGTCAAGAAGACGGCCTGTGGGTTCGTCTTTGTGGAGTATCCTTTTAAATATGAAACTTTAAATCAGGTACTTAAACCATGCCTTTTAAACCTGATGTAAACTGATGAGTGTCCTGAGAAAATCAGTTTCAAATGTGTAGCTCTGAGTTTTGTAAGTTCACACCTGGCATTAATATCCATGCATGTTTTAAATAAACATAATCGTCAAGTAGTTTGATAATTGATGAATCAGTTTGAGTGTTAAATTGAGAAAATAATCGACACATTAATCAATTATGAAAACAATGTCATGTCAGTTTCACCACAGCAGAATGAGATGGGTTGATGAGTCTTTAGGTTCCTCTGATGGACCTTAACCCTGGTGATACCAGATATTACACACGTGGTGATGCAGAACATGCCATGCGCTTCATTAATGGAACACGGCTGGACGACCGGATCATCAGGACAGACTGGGATGCCGGCTTCAAGGAGGGACGACAGTACGGTCGTGGCAAATCTGGAGGACAGGTGAGGATTCTGATACGTCCTTGTTAACTATATTTAAGAGTATTGTAAGGGTGATATGGCTCTATGGCCAACTCAAACCACACATACAAACAAAATCAAAAGACTTGAATAAATCTAAAATAATTAAGCAAGAATACTAATATATTAAACTACTATCCAAAAATCTACTTTTATTTGTTAGAAAATCTGAAAAGTACAGGGAATGTGAAGGTTTTTGTCATTTTATGTCATTAAAAATTCTCTGTAAACACATTAATTCGTATTTTAAGGTTGATGAACATAAAAAACATTCGGTTATCTGAAGGAAACTTCCCTTCTTCAATAACTGGCCTTGGTTTATATTGGCTAGATACTAATAAATGGCTATCAGCCAATATATTGGATTATTGCTGCTTTGCCAATATTAGACCGGCTATAACATGTAGTTTAATAGGTTTCGGGAACACATTTATGAATGTTTTTTCATTCAGCTGGATATCAGTTCAGTCATGTAATATCCCATGGGTAGAATTAAACTGGCCTTTTGCCAGAGACACAATTCAGTGGGAAACACTGAATGTTCACTTTGGCAGAGGAGAAATCGACTCTAATTCAAATAGACTTCACGTCGGGGGCTTCAAATCAAAAAGGCTTGTGTAGTTTTCAAAAATCCATATCTGTTTAACTCCAACTTATATTAAAAGCAACACAAGGAGGGATACATTGTATAAAATGAAGTAAAAGTAGACCTTGGTTGGCAGTGTTTGCCAGTATGGATCGATAACAAGGTTCCCCTTATTACTTGCTTTGTCTGTCTGTGTAGAAATTGTCTTTAGAGCAGCGTTTTTCAGTTGCAATATAAAACACGGCAGACTATGACATTTTGAAAAATGACATGTACTGGAATTGCGCAGGGAAAAAAAGGTACACCGTATGATGGCATTTTAATACATCAGTATGATATTTAGAAAGTGCTCCAACTTCCGAAATGAATTATGCATGATTCACCATGACCTTTGGAAAGATAAGCATTACTGTTGCTCATGGCATTTGAAAAATGAAAGTCTATTATGCAGTTTACTAATACAACAAACATAATCTTGTCAGAAGTATTGAAGTATTCAATAACGTTTGTGTGAAAGTGTTAAAAAAAAAAAAACAACGTAAATGTGGGACAGTGGACTTAAACTAAACTTCTGCTGTAAATCCATGTATTTGTATATCTACCAATGTTGTTTGTTGATTCAGGTGCAAATCTTCACAGTTTAGTGTAAAATATTGATGTTGTGGTAAAACATCAGCAACATCTATTGCCCCTCAGCTTCTGCATTCATAAGGTTCATCGCTGTCTTGTCTTATCAGCGCAAGGCTTGTTGTCCCAGACTCCTCCCGCTGTTTTTAAAAGGCAAACATTTTGCTCTGGCGCCTTCCTCTCTGCACCTTGTTAGACGTCTGCAACTCTGCTCCACTTTCTCCCTCATCTCCCTCACTCAGGTCTCAGCCCACTTCTTGGCATTTTTCAAAAGCAGGCATTGTTGGACAGAGTTGGCTGCAGAAGAGGGGGTTTATTCAAAAACAATTTTCCATAAAATAATACTCATATGGTATGTGAGCACAAAACCACCCCACATGCATAGCAGTATGTATTGATGATGCAGATCATTGTGTGTAAACTTCTATTTATCCTTGACCTTTTACAACATTAAAAGCAACAAAGAATCTCAGTCACAAATTACAATAACTTAGTAAAAACTACAATAGCTCCCATTTCTAAATTTCCCCCTGTGGAGATCAATAAAAGTAGTAATATTATTGAAATAGAGAGTCAAAGAGTTAAAGTGGTAGTTTTCTGTTTCAGGGGAAAACACAAAATTGCTTAAAATAAAGACACAAGTGTGGACCTTTTTTATTTGTTGTTAATATAAATGGTACAGTCATGTCTGTCTCTTTGTACTTGTGTATATATGTATCTGTGTAGGTGAGAGACGAGTACAGACAGGACTACGACCCAGCCAGAGGCGGCTATGGTAAACTGGCTCAGCAGCATCCAATTGTAGAGCCACGTCATACTTTTTAATAAAAAAAAAAGAAAAGGACATGACCACGACCACAGCAGACTGCCTGGACCACACAGAGCTCCACCGTTAAGTGCTGGACTGAAATAAATACCAGATCACGCCAACACAGACTGTTTGTCCCAGTGCTCACATTAAACTCTCCACTGCAGACCTGCACGAACCACTGGACATTAGCATCTGTCTCCATGGTAGCACAGGTCAGAACTCATTGTCACCCCACAGACACACACACACACACACAGACAGAGTGGAATACTCCGATAGGGTGCATTGACTTGGGTTATTTAAAATATCAAAAGGACAATGTTAGTTCCAATAATAGTAAAGAGTACTGACTTCTGTGAATGACATTTTGTTTCCCTAATTGTGAATACTTTTTTTTAAATAAAGATTTTTCTTTGACATTTGGGGTGTAGCAGTTTTTTCCCTAGTCACAATATGTGAGTGTCGGTCGACTTTTTATTTAAATGATAATAGTAGTCCTGGTTGTGATGTGAGTTTACACTTTTTTCCCAGATGTAAAGTGAGCTAGTGGTGTTTTCATGAATTTGAATTCGTTTTTTTTTTTTTTTCTTTCTTTCTTGTCACATGTCGTCATTGGTAATGTAAAACATATTCACTGTAGCAGCTTTATTTATAAGGACCTACACAAAATAATGGGAGTTTTAGTGCTATATCCTCATATCTGATTATTCCCCTCCCACACACACAAACTGCTAGTGTCTTCTTGGATCAGTTTGCCAGCTGAACAATGTCCAATGAATGCTTTTTCAAAGACTCCTGTGAATTTGAGTTGATTTTAGCTCTTTTCACAGTGAGGGCATCTTTAAGATCCCATTAAGCAAAGTAAGAGCTTGTCTATGATTTGAACCCAGGACCTCCCACACTCAAAGTGATACTCATACCCCAAGACTAACGAGCCCCATGACATTTGCTCGCCAACAAAAATGTAACAGTATCGTTTACTCCTGGACAGTCCAAACGTGACATTTAGTTGAGCTCCTCCTGTTGCTTCAGATCGTTGTCGCTGGAATAAAACCCTTCCTATATACAGTATTATATTTGAAACACACTGTCTTTGCTAATTATTCACTTCAGCAGCTTTAATTATAGCACCTGTCACTAAATCAATGGGGATTATTGTGTTGTCGTCTGATATCTGAGTCTCTCCGGGCAGCTTTTTAGTCGTGATTTGTGGTTTGACAAAAACACTATTATTTTTTAAAACGCTAACAATTTCTTCTTCATTCAAGGACTCACATTGTGAATGTGGGTGAACCGAATCTGTTTGAATTTGCTCCCGAGGAGGAACACTTAATTGTTTGAGACGGAGGACCTTAAAGAGGGCTTGTCCGGTATTTGAACCCGAGACCTCTCACGCCCAAATTGAGAATCATACCCCTAGACCAACAAGCCCTTGTGTTTATGGAATCAGCCTGTAATTTGTACCGCACAGCAGATTTCTGGGTCAGTGGGACAGACTGAGATTTGCCAGGATCCATGTTCAGAATCACTCTGCTATTTTAGAGGTTGTGTGCACCGAACCTCACAAATTGGCAGATTTGCTCATCGTGCTGCTTCAGATCGTAGCTGGAATAAAACCCTTGTTATACATATTGGCTTCGCTAAAGATTTACAGTGTCTGACAATTTCTAGTGTTTGGTTATTTACTGTGAGTGTGGGTGAATTTAATTGATTTGTATTTACTCCATAACAAGAAATTTTTATTGTTTTCCTTAGAGAGTTTATTTTATTGCAAGGGCTTGTCCGGGAGTTGAACCCGGGACCTCTCACACCCGAAGCGAGAATCATACCCCTAGACCAACAAGCCCTTATATGAAGTATATTAGCTTTTTTACCGTGTAGCAGATTTCAGAGTCAGTGGGACAGACCAGGATCCATATTCAGATTTACTCTGCTACTGTTGTGTGCACCAAACCTCACAAATTGGCAGATTTGCTCATCTTGCTCGATCGTAGCTGGAATAAAACCCTTATGTACAAATATTGCATATTGTAGAAATATTCACTGCAGTAACTTTAATTATAGCGTCTGTCACTAAATCAATATATTGTGTCATAGTCTGATATCTGAGTCTCTCATGGCAGTTTGTCAGTCCTGATTGTGGTTTGACGTTTTCCTGCAATAAGAGCTGTTACTGTTCTTTCGGAGCAGTTTACCTGCTGGAAATTTCCAATTGTTCTTCATTCAAGGCCACAAACTGAACATGCATTTATATATCTACCATTTCCATGAATTAAAGTTATTGCAAGGGCTTGTCCAGGATTTGAACCAGAGACCTCTCACACCCTAAGCGAGAATCATACTACTAGACCAACAAGCCCTTCGTTACATATCAGCCTATAATTTTTTACTGGTTGTAGTCCGGGATTTGCCAGTTATACATGTTGTCATTGCTAAATATTCACTGTAGCAGCTTCAAATATAGCATCTAACCCTTAGTCAATGGGGATTATTGTGTTGTAGTCAGATATCTGAGTCTCTCCTGACAGCTTTTCAGTCCTGATTGTGGTTTGATGTTTCCTTCCCCCAAAATGGTTTATTAGTGTTCTTTTGGATCTGTTTAGCAGATGGACAACGTCTACTTATTATTGTATCCAAGTGAATTAAATCAAATTATATTTATTCCAGAAGAAGAACACTTCATTGTTTTCCCTAGAGAATTAATTGTAACGCTACCACAAGAGCTTTTCCAGGAGTTGAACCCGGGACCTCTCGCACCCGAAGCGAGAATCATACCCCTAGATCAACAAGCCCTTGTTTACATGATATCAGACTATAATTTGTTTGCTGTGTAACAGATTTCAGGGTCAGTGGGACAGACTGAGATTTGCCAGGATCCATGTTCACATTCACTCTGCTACTGTAAAGGTTGTTTGCACCAAACCTCACAAATGGGCAGATTTGCTCACCAACAAAAGTGTAACAGTATCATTTACTACTGTAATGTTCATGAATGACATTTAGTTGAACTCATCTTGCTGCTCCAGAGCTTAGCGAGAGTACAACTCTTCTTATCTACACATTTAACACACATTGTAGAAATATTCACTGTAGTAGCTTTAACTATAGCGTCTGACCCAATCAATGTGTCATAGTCTGATATCTGAGTCTGTCCTGGTAACTTTTCAGTCCTGATCGTGGGTTAGGGTTAGGGTTAGGTGACTTTTCCCCCCAAAACACTGCTACTGTTCTCTTGGATCAGTTTCACTGTCAGACAATTTCCATTTATTGGTCAGTCACTGTGAATGTGGGTGAATTGAATCAATTTGTATTTGCTCTATACTTGTTTTCTTAGAGTTTATCTTAAAGTTACTGCAAGGGCTTGTTCGGGAGTTGAACCCAGGACAGGTTCACTCTGCTACTGTAAAGGTTCTGTGCACCAAACCTCACGAATTGGCACCGTATTGTTTGCTACTGTAACGTCCAAGCGTGACATTTTGTTGAGCTCATCCTGCTGCTTCATGTCGTAGTCCAGGATTTGCCAGTTATACATGTTGTAATTGCTAAATATTCACTGCAGCAGCTTCAATTATAGCATCTGACCCTTAGTCAATGGGGATTATTGTGTTGTAGTCAGATATCTGAGTCTCTCCTAACAGCTTTTCAGTCCTGATTGTGGTTTGACGTTTCCCCCACTATAACACTGCTTTTCCAATTGTTGGTCATTCTCTGTGAATTTCATCAGTTTTTATTTTCTCCCCAAGAAGAGCACTTCATTGTTTTCCTCAAAATTATTGCAAGGGCTTGTCCGGGAGTTGAACCCGGGACCTCTCGCACCCGAAGCGAGAATCATACCCCTAGACCAACAAGCCCTTGTTTATTTGATATCAGACTAAAATTTTTTACTGCGTAGCAGATTTCAGTGTCAGTGGGACAGACTGAGATTTGCCAGGATCCACGTTCAGATTCACTCTGCTACTGTAAAGGTTGTGTGCACCAAACCTCACAAATTTGCACCGTATCGTTTGCTACTGCGATGTTTTGTTGAACTCATCCTGCTGCTTCAGGTCGTAGTCCGGGATTTGCTACTTAGACATGTTGTCATTGCTAAATATTCACTATAGCGGTTCCAATTACAGCATCTAACCCTGAGTCAATGGGGATTATTGTGTTGTAGTCAGATATCTGAGTCTCTCCTGACAGCTTTTCAGTACTGATTGTGGTTTGACGTTTCCTTCCCCCCCAAAAGTTTTATTACTGTTCTTTTGGATCAGTTTAGCGGATGGACAAAGTCCAGTTATTATTGAATCAATTTGTATTTATTCCAGAAGAAGAACCCTTCATTGTTTTCCCTAGAGCATTAATTGTAAAGCTATCACAAGGGCTTGTCCGGGATTTGAACCCGGGACCTCTCGCACCCGAAGCGAGAATCATACCCCTAGACCAACAAGCCCTTGCTTTTATGAAAAAAGCCTATAATTTTCACCGCGTAGCAGATTTCAGGGTCAGTGGGACATTCTGAGATTTGCCAGGATCTCTCGCACCCAAAGCGAGAATCATACCCCTCGACCAACAAGCCCTTGGTTATGTTATATCAGACTATAATTTTTTACTGCATAGCAGATTTCAGTGTCAGTGGGACAGACTAAGATTTGCCAGGATCCATGTTCAGATTCACTCTCCTACTGTAAAGGTTGTGTGCACCAAACCTCACAAACTGGCACCGTATCGTTTGCTACTATAACGTCCAAGCGCGACATTTGGTTGAGCTCATCCTGCTGCTTCAGGTTGTAGTCTGGGATTTGCCAGTTATACATGTTGTCATTGCTAAATATTCACTGTAGCAGCTTCAATTATAGCATCTGACCCTTAGTCAATGGGGATTATTGTGTTGTTGTCAGACGTCTGAGTCTCTCCTGTCCCCGCCCCCAAAGTTATAGTTCTGTTCTCTAAAGTCTAAGCATGATATTTAGATGAGCTCATCCTGCTGCTTCAGAGCGTAGCTACAATGAAACCCTTACATGCACATATATTGTAGAAATAGTCACTGTATTTGCTTTAATTATAATGTCAGACCCTTTATCAGTAGGAATTATTAAGTTTTATTCTGATATCTGAGTCTCTCCTGGCAGCTTTACAGTTGTTTGACATTTCCCTCTCTATAACACTGCTGAACATTTTCCAATTGTTGGTCATTCTCTTTGAGATGAGACTGAGACAGACTGAGATTTGCCAGGATCCATGTTCAGATTCACTCTGTTACTGTAAAGATTGTTTGCACCAAACCTCACAAATGGGCAGATTTGCTCACCAACACAAATGTAACATTTACTACTGTAACGTCCAAGTGCGACATTTTGTTGAGCTCATCTTGCTGCTTCAGGTTGTAGTCCGGGATTTTCCAGTTATACATGTTGTCATTGCTAAATATTCACTGTAGCAGCTTCAATTATAGCATCTAACCCTTAGTCAATGGGGATTATTGTGTTGTAGTCAGATATCTGAGTCCCTCCTGACAGCTTTTCAGTACTGATTGTGGTTTGACGTTTCCTTCCCCCCCAAAAGTATTATCACTGTTCCTTTGGATCAGTTTAGCAGATGGACAAAATCCAGTTATTATTGAATCAATTTGTATTTATTCCAGAGAAAGAACACTTCATTGTTTTCCTTAGAGTATTATTTGTAAAGCTATCACAAGGGCTTGTCCGGGATTTGAACCCGGGACCTCTCGCACCCGAAGCGAGAATCATACCCCTAGACCAACAAGCCCTTATACGAAGGATGTTAGCTTATAATTTTTTTGCAGAGTAACAGATTTCAGGGTCAATGGGACAGACCAGGATCCATGTTCAGGTTCACTCTGGTACTGTAAAGGTTGTGTGCACCAAATAGCGTTTGACTCTTAATCAATGTATTTTGTCACAGTGTGATATCTGAGTCTCTCCTGGCAGCTTTACAGTCCAGACAGTGGTTTGACATTTGCCCCCTACTGTTTTCTTGGTTCAGTTTAGCAGCTGGACAATTTCCAGTTATTTGTTATTCAAGGCCTCGCATTGTGAATGTGAGTGAATTGAATCAGTTTGTATTGATTACAGAAGAAGAGCACTTAATTTGTTACTTTTGGAGAGAATTTATCTTAAAGTTATTGTAAGGGCTTGTCCGGGAGTTGAACCCGGGACCTCTCGCACCCTAAGCGAGAATCATACCCCTAGACCAACAAGCCCTTGTTTACGTGATACTAGACTCTTTTTTTCTACTGCGTAGCAGATTTCAGGGTCAGTGGGACGGACTGAGATTTGCCAGGATCCATGTTCAGGTTCACTCTGCTACTGTAAAGCTTCTGTGCACCAAACCTCACAAATTGGCATCGTGTCGTTGACTACTGTAACGTCCAAGCGTGACATTTTGCTGAGCTCATCCTGCTGCTTCAGGTCCTAGTCCGGGATTTGCTACTTAAACATGTTGTCATTGCTAAATATTCACTATAGTGGCTCCAATTATAGCATCTAACCCTTAGTCAATGGGGATTATTGTGTTGTAGTCAGATATCTGAGTCTCTCCTGACAGCTTTTCAGTCCTGATTGTGGTTTGACGTTTCCTTTGCCCCCAAAAGTATTATCACTGTTCCTTTGGATCAGTTTAGCAGATGGACAAAATCCAGTTATTATTGAATCAATTTGTATTTATTCCAGAGAAAGAAGACTTCATTGTTTTCCCTGGAGAATTATTTGTAAAGCTATCACAAGGGCTTGTCCGGGATTTGAACCCGGGACCTCTCGCACCCGAAGCGAGAATCATACCCCTAGACCAACAAGCCCTTGTTTACTTGATATCAGACTATAATTTTTTACCACGTAGCAGATTTCAGGGCCATTGGGACAGACTGAGATTTGCCAGGATCCACGTTCAGATTCACTCTGCTACTGTATAGGTTGTGTGCACCAAACCTCACAAATTTGCACCGTATCGTTTGCTACTGCGACGTTTTGTTGAGCTCACCCTGCTACTTCAGGTTGTAGTCCAGGATTTGCCAGTTATACATGTTGTCATTGCTAAATATTCACTGTAGCAGCTTCAATTATAGCATCTAACCCTTAGTCAATATTGTGTTGTAGTCAGATATCTGAGTCTCTCCTGACAGCTTTTCAGTCCTGATTGTGGTTTGACGTTTCCTTTGCCCCCAAAAGGTTTGTTACTGTTCTTTTGGATCAGTTTAGCAAATGGACAAAGTCCAGTTATTATTGAATATAAGAGAATTGAATCAATTTGTATTTATTCCAGAAGAAGAACACTTTATTTTTTTCCCTAGAGCATTTATTGTAAAGCTATCACACGAGCAGTGGGACAGACTGAGATTTGCCAGGATCCATGTTCAGATTCACTCTGCTACTGTAAAGGTTGTGTGCACCAAACCTCACAAATGGGCAGATTTGCTCACCAACAAACGTGTAACAGTGTTATTTACTGTTGTAAATTCTAAGCATGATATTAAGTTGAGCTCATCCTGCTGCTTCAGAGTGTAGCTGGAATGAAACCCTTATATGCACATATATTGTAGAAATAGTCACTGTATTAGCTTTAATTATAATGTCTGACCCTTAATCAATAGGAATTATTTAGTTTTATTCTGATATCTGAGTCTCTCCTGGCAGCGGTTTGACATTTCCTCCCCATAACATTGCTGGACAATTTCCAATGGTTGTTTCTTTCACTGTGAACTGAATGAATTTGTATTTTCTCTCCAAGAAGAGCACTTGATTGTTTTCCGCAAAGTTTTTGCAAGGGCTTGTCCGGGAGGTGAACCCGGGACCTCTCGCACACTCTGGTACTGTAAAGGTTGTGTGCACCAAATAGCGTTTGACTCTTAATCAATGTATTTTGTCACAGTGTGATATCTGAGTCTCTCCTGGCAGCTTTACAGTCCAGACAGTGGTTTTCCCCCTACTGTTTTCTTGGTTCAGTTTAGCAGCTGGACAATTTCCAGTTATTTGTTATTCAAGGCCTCACATTGTGAATGTGAGTGAATTGAATCAGTTTGTATTGATTACAGAAGAAGAGCACTTAATTTGTTACTTTCGGAGAGAATTTATCTTAAATTTATTGCAAGGGCTTGTCCGGGATTTGAACCCGGGACCTCTCGCACCCTAAGCGAGAATCATACCCCTAGACCAACAAGCCCTTGTCTACCTTATATCAGACTCTTTTTTTCTACTGCGTAGCAGATTTCAGGGTCAGTGGGACGGACTGAGATTTGCCAGGATCCATGTTCAGATTCACTCTCCTACTGTAAAGCTTCTGTGCACCAAACCTCACAAATTGGCATCGTATCGTTGACTACTGTAACGTCCAAGCGTGACATTTTGCTGAGCTCATCCTGCTGCTTCAGGTCGTAGTCCGGGATTTGCTACTTATACATGTTGTCATTGCTAAATATTCACTATAGCGGCTCCAATTATAGCATCTAACCCTTAGTCAATGGGGATTATTGTGTTGTAGTCAGATATCTGAGTCTCTCCTGACAGCTTTTCAGTACTGATTGTGGTTTGACGTTTCCTTTGCCCCCAAAAGTATTATCACTGTTCCTTTGGATCAGTTTAGCAGATGGACAAAATCCAGTTATTATTGAATCAATTTGTATTTATTCCAGAGAAAGAAGACTTCATTGTTTTTCCTGGAGAATTATTTGTAAAGCTATCACAAGGGCTTGTCCGGGATTTGAACCCGGGACCTCTCGCACCCGAAGCGAGAATCATACCCCTAGACCAACAAGCCCTTGTTTAAATGATATCAGACTATAATTTTTTACCGCGTAGCAGATTTCAGGGCCAGTGGGACAGACTGAGATTTGCCAGGATCCACGTTCAGATACACTCTGCTACTGTAAAGGTTGTGTGCACCAAACCTCACAAATTTGCACCGTATCGTTTGCTACTTCAACGTTTTGTTGAGCTCATCCTGCTGCTTCAGGTTGTAGTCCGGGATTTGCCAGTTATACATGTTGTCATTGCTAAATATTCACTGTAGCAGCTTCAATTATAGCATCTGACTATTAATAAATGGGGATTATTGTGTTATGGTCAGATATCTGAGTCTCTCCTGACAGCTTTTCAGTACTGATTGTGGTTTGACGTTTCCTTCCCCCCCAACAGTTATATTACTGCTCTTTTGGATCACTTTAGCAGATGTACGAAGTCCAGTAATTATTGAATTGAATCAATTTATATTTATTCCAGGAGAAAAACACTCCATTGTTTTCCCTAGAGCATTTATGGTAAAGCTATCACAAGGGCTTGTCCGGGATTTGAACCCGGGACTTCTCGCACCCAAAGCGAGAATTATACCCCTAGACCAACAAGTCCTTGTCCTAATGAAAAATGAAAAACTTTTTACCACGTAGCAGAATTCAGGGTCAGTGGTGCAGACTGAGATATGCCAGGATCCATTTTCAGATTCAAATCTGCCCATTTGCACCAAACCTCACAAATGCGCAGGTTTGCTCACCAACAAACGTGTAACAGTATTATTTACTGTTGTAAAGTCTAAGCATGACATTTAGTTGAGCTCATCCTGCTGCTTCAGAGCGTAGCTGGAATGAAACCCTTATATGCACATATATTGTAGAAATGGTCACTGTATTAGCTTTAATTATAATGTCTGACCCTTAATCAGTAGGAATTATTGTGTTTTATTCTGATATCTGGGTCTCTCCTGGCAGTGGATTGACATTCCCCCCCATAACACTGCTGGCCTATTTCCAATTGTTGCTTCTTTCTGATATCTGAGTCTGTCCTGGTAGCTTTTCAGTCCTGATCGTGGTTTGACTTTTCCCCTAAAAACACTGCTTCTGGTCTTTTGGATCAGTTTAGCAGGTGGACAATTTCCATTTATTGGTTATTCAAGGCCTCACTTTGTGAATGTGAGTGAATTGGATCAATTTGTATTGACTACAGAAGAAGTGCACTTAATTTGTTACTATAGCAGAGAATTTATCTTAAAGTTATTGTAAGGGCTTGTCCGGGATTTGATCCCGGGACCTCTCGCACCCTAAGCGAGAATCATACCCCTAGACCAACAAGCCCCTGGTTATTCATTTGCAGCCTATAATTTTTATAAACAATCCATAGTTCATTATCAAAATAGTTTGGGGTTTAATGTTGTGATTAATAACTATTTAATCTGTAATTTGTGGTAGTCCTACTCCTGTGCTGCATGTTCAGAGTTCCCCTGTGGTAAATTGAATTGACTGAACATAGTTCTCATGACACCTCATCTTTCACAGCATCCTCTCGATGCAGCTTTTGAAACTGAACACAAGATGGCAGAAGAGGAGATGGAGTTCTTTGGAAAAAATCAGGGACAGAATCATGTGATAGTGACCCAACAGTCATGTACACAGTTTACATACAATGACTGTGTGAAGGTCAAGAATAGCAGTGTGTTGTAACCAGAGGGTTGTCGGTGTAGTGCTTCTGAGCAAGGTACCCTAACCTTCATTGCTCCCCAGGCACTGCTCCTAATTCGAGGAAGGTTCCTAATGAAGGATGGATTAAACCGGGTTACCTTGGTTTCCTTCAAGCCATGTTTAAAAATAAAGTAAACCATGGAAACTATTTATCCCAAGTCAAAATTGTGGTGCACAGTTCAAACTATATGATGAAATTCTCATGCAAACAAAAGGATAAACAGTTGAAACAAAATTCAGAGGTTCAAAAACAATAGAATTCTAGTTTAATATACAGTACAACACTTTTGGAAGAGCTTAGTGAACATTTATGAAGTGGGTAAACTGCTGATCTACTTAGCTGAAGGTAAACGATAATAGTCATACAAAAATGAATACATTTGCTTTTATGAAAGAGAAAACTGTAGAAAAAATACTCCTGTTAAAAGCAATGAAATTAACAAATTTGACAGACTGGGTTAAAAAGGATGCTTTTGCACCACCGTAGTTTCTGTTTATCTTGTGACATTTTAGTCTTTGAATATAATTGTCTATTGTAATTTTTGCGAAAAGTATTTGATTCTGCCCTTGATAACATAAATGATCTGTCTTTTATCCAAAGTTTGCCTATTTGCTATTTAAACGGAAGCCTGGAGAATGATTTACTCTCATACCCGTGCAGCCAAAGAAGTGCAGCTCACTGATGATGTGCCCACAATGATGATTTGGTTCTTGGAGATAAGCTATTTTTATTGCAGTACATTAGCTATTATGAGAGTCAGGCGCAAAAAAAGTTCAAATGGGGTCAAGTGAGAATCAGACAGCGCCACGGCCAGAACCCAGAATTAATGAGACATTATGCTAATGAGAGGCTGTTTGGACAGAAAAACCTTGAAATACCTCACTTTGTCTCACGATAAGTGTCCTATCTGTCTGCCATTAGCAGAGAACGTCCCGAGATTTGTGTTCTCCAGAGTTTGTTGTTGTTCATATGCCGAACACAGCTGGAGATCGACGGTCATGACGCAATCACAACAGCAGGAGAATGTTGAGGTGTATGGTGGCGTCCGTTTGCCCACTCACTCGCTTTGGATTAGCCACAGTTTCTCCTGCTGTGTCCTCACACGGCTCATCTAAAGATCTGACCTTGGAGCTGTCCAGTGTGACTTTTGAACATGCAACCCCTGCAATATCCCAACTTCAGTAAATGTGTGAAAGAACTTTTTTTTTCTTTTTCAACAGTTTTTATGTCCATATTAACAATGTAAAGTAATGAAATGAATGGGAAGAAAATTACTTTATTGACTCTGACTTTCCAAGTTGGAAATCCGACTTGACGAGACGTTCCAGTTGAAGGAACGTCCACTCAAATCGGAAATTCCTACTTGAGAGTACAACTGAAACTCACCAAAAGTACTTGTCTTAGGTCTGCAGTTAAACTACTTAGTTACTTTTTCTTCCTGTGATTTTGTTTTTGCCACAAGACAATAACAGTTTGATAAAAAGTGTGTTTTTCATAGTGTTTGACAGGCGGACAGACAGTCACCTGTCTGTGTGTGTGTGTGTTTGTGTGTGTGTGTGCGGCAGCTCAGGAGGCGAGACAACACATCAGACGGTTAACTCCATGGACATATTTGTGGAATATAAATGCAAGTTGTATCCTCGAAATAAGAGTCTGCCACCTGTGAGGAACTCGTGATGATGATAATGATGCTGACAGCAGCGTCCTCCAGCCCCGAGACAACATCTTACATAAAACTGAGCCAAAGCTGTCACTCAGAGGGAGATGAACTGTGGAGTTTACTGTCTAAGATTATCAGTAACATTTATATGACTTATCAAAGAAGAAGCAGTGCACAGAGATAGAAGTGAAAAACAAACAAAAATCCAACACAGAGTTTTATGGTCATGATGATTGACAGATCAGCACTGGATCCACCGTGTTTTTTCTCTGCAGGACATGAAAACTGCCGTGACGGGCAGGTGAGTGAATGACACAGTTGCCTGCAGATACAAACATCATTTTTACTGACTTTTTATTTTTTTTGAAAATGTGAAGTTTACAAAACTTTGTGGCATACGGAAGAATTTTAACAAAAAATACCACACAATGTACTGTGCACATAGCAAAATGAGAACTTTAAGCAGAAATGGAGTGCAAAACAAGTATTTTTAGTTCATTATAGGCTCCGAGGAGAAACTTTGCTTTGATTTTAAAGAGTCACTGTCACTGTTGTTTTCAGGTGGCAGGTCAGCAGGTAGTCCACAATGGACAAACCGATCATCTTTTCAGTTTTGATGCTGACTGAAGGCTGCATATGGCGCTTTTACAGTTGTAGTGACGACTCAATTCTACTCTGGTATTTTTTTTTTTTTTGCTTTTCCATTAGCAATAGTACCAAGTACCTGGTACTTTTTTAGTAACTACTCTGGTGAGGTTCCAAGCGAGCTGAGCTGATACTAAAATGGGATGTAGACAGACTGTCGGCTACTGATTGATCATCATTGGAAGAGTCATGAGTGTGTCGCCCAACGCTAGAATCAAGCCTGAGCTGTAGATCAGATAAAAAGTCTTAAAAATCCCGAAAACATCCTGTTAATCTCCAACATTTAGCAAGGGAATTTCTAAAATCTCAATATTTAACAGAGGAGTCTAAACCTAACCCTACCGAAAGCTGGCAATTGTGATCCGAATCACAACCCGCTCAGCAGACCCAAACTGTGTAGAGTCAAGCCCTGCTGTGCCGTGCTGTGCTACAACTGTATAGTGGAAATCTTGGCGTCCTTCATTTGGACACTTTTTGTAACCTCAATTAACTTTTTAACTGCAGTAACTTTGTACCATAACTCGTTAGCATTAAACGTAATGTCCCCCTGCTTGCGCTGATTGTTTTTTAATGAACCACATGCAGCACCTTCATAGCCCTCTAGGGGAGCCATGGCCCACACTTCTTAACGTTGCTTGTCTTTCCCTTATTTATTATTATCCTATAGAGCCAGACCATAAAAAGTAGTTGAACAATAAAGATGGAAAACCAGACATCATTGGCCATTATTCATTTCAGCCACAGGTGGACAAATACTTCCATCACCATGCTGCATCGTCCGGAGAAACATTAACCTCAGACATATATATATATATATATATATATATATATATATGTTGTTTTTATTTGCTACCGGAGAATATTAGCTGTAGCGCTCCGATGAGTGAACGTGTCATTTTCCTGTTATCTCATTAGAGCAAAGTGATTCAGTCCTCTGTGACTTGTTGGGTAACACATCCACACTAAAGAGCTGCAGCTTCCCCATAAACAAGCTAAATTAGCACATGTTAGCTTGACATTTTACAGCCGTAAGGGAAAGTGTTTGTGGGAAATGAGGTGCTTTATCTGGCAGGCGTGCTTCACATCCAGCCTAAATGTGAAGTCTATAGGTGGAGAGTGAGTGTAGCACTGCAGGATAAAGGCAGAAGTAGAGGCACTGAAAAAGAATTTGACAGGTTGGAGCTTGATGTCATGTAGCATAAAGTTTCATCATCTGCCGTTTTAATGAAACAATGTGCGGCAGCCATTTTGGTATGTTTTAACATTGAAATCACACGTGTGACTGATTGCATTAACGACGGCTCTGTTCAGCTCATGTCATTTAGTGAAGCAACATTCACCCTGAAACTCACACACACTCATCCTGGACCACGTTATTCTCCACATGAGGGTCCCAGGGGTCGCTGGTGCCAATCCCAGCTGACAAAGGGCGAAAGGCGGGGGACACCCTGGACAGGTCGCCAGTCCATTTGCAGTTAGGTGTTGTTTTTACATGCACTCAGGTTTAAATCACGACCAGATTCTCCCTTAGTGTCTTTTCTTCTTTTCTTCCAATGTCCAATTATTTTCTATTGCTAATAAACAAATCAAAATGAAACTTAAACTCGAGCACATGTAGACTGTTTGCCCCTTGAATTCAGCAAGACCTGAGCGAAATGACAAGTGACTCAAATAACCCAGCATGACCCTGGGCCAGTGTCAGCCTCAGGCACAATATTAAAATAAAATAAAATAATTTAAGAAATTAAATACAACCCGCCTAGTGGTTGGGGGGGAAACTCCCAAATAAAAATGAGACACGAGACGTGGCTTCCTACCAACATAGAGACAAACAACCATCACTCTCACACTCACTCCTAGGGTCAATTTAGAGTGTCCAATTTGCTTAATCCCCAAATCTGCATGTTTTTTTTGGACTGTGGGAGGAAACCAGAGAACCCAGAGAAAACCCATGCTAAATGGAACCATTATTCATTTTTATTTAAGAGGAACATCACCACACTTTGTTAGTTCCTACATGAAAAGAACCAGTAGAAGTACCAGAGTAGAATAAAAACAACCTCATTGTTGTCCTCAATTTAAAGAAAAGCATTTGTGAGTCCATTTCATGTAAATGACCGTGTCATGTGAGCGTGACCTCCTGTGGTGTAGAAGGCCGATGGTGTCATTTCAGTTTTTCCCTTTCTTTGAGACAAAATGTATTTAGTAAACATAAATTCTTCACGGTGTTTAACAATTGTATTAGACCACCTACAGACTCTATATGAAATATGTATTTTAGAAAAGAAAGTATTAAATATTGTCATTATTCTTTGTATCTTTAAACTAAGCAACTCAACTAAAAGTCACTGGTTACAAAAACGGTTTGCAAGGTTACGTGATGTGTGTACAGTGCTATTTCTGAAACCTTTCAAAAACGTGTTTGAAACTGAACATGTTATTGTTATTTATTTGGAATTCACTAAATTTTTCTATCCAAATCTTTAGTCGGATATTAATCAAGCGTAACATTCAACCACTAAAACAACATTTTCTGTTCAGGAATGCAACTTTATTTTGACATCTTAATCGAGAAATAGTTATGTGCTTTTAATATTTATTATTTAGTAAAACAGTACATTTCAAAATTCATGGATAACAAAAATAATTATATTTTAGTGTTAAAAATATCGTTTCACTTGATTTTGACAATTTAGGGGAGCTGTGGCTTTGGGTGGTGCTCAAATACATTTGTTAAGCACTGGATGTGAACATAATTCACAAATAAAAAATAAGTAGACTTCCTGTCTGACAAACAGGAGCAGTGCATGGTGCTGGCAGGTTGTCTCTCGGTGGGAATCACTGGCCCTAATATCACGCTCCATCACACTCTCAACACCCCGCGGCTTTCAACAGAGCTCTACCTTCCTCTCACTTCTCAAACGTTGCTGCAGTTACATGTGTTCTTTGAGCACACTCACTAAAGATCAACGTCGGCTGTGAACTTACCGGAGTGAACTTTGGAACACTTTCATACCCCCTTAAAGTCCGTGCTTTCGGCAAGTCCGCAAATTTGCTCTGGCAGAGTCGCTGTCACGCTCAAGGCGATACTCTGTCCTAGTGTTGTTCCTCCGACCGTGAGGATGTGCTGTTCTCAGATGAATCTATGTACAGAAGCAATTGTCCCGCCTCAGCTCCTCTTGCTTGAACTACAAAGAGGCCTGGTCCCTACAGCAATCATGTTAAGGCTAATTTAACAAAGTTTGAAATACAGGAGATTTTCTTTTTCGTTTAGCACAGTCCATTTCCTTCCTCGGATTGATTTGCTCTCTTCCTCCTGTGGTACCGATGATTGTCTTGCGTAGACAGTAGCTCACTGATTCACAAACAGATTTGTTTCTCTTCTCTCCTATGAGTAAACGCCAGCAAACCATCCTCTACCTCACAACAGAGAGATCTTTGCTTTTGAAAGAAATGGAATTTACAGAATGTCCCGATTGGAATCCGCACGAGGGAGGGGAGAATGTTGCCGTGTGGTCGCCGGCTTCAATTTGTCAGCTCCTGTCTTTATACGTGTTATTTAAGGTAATTCACCACCTTAATTTACAGAAAAACAAAACAATAGAGGTGAACAGTTTCCTGATGTCTGTTACTTGTATCAGAAAAGAGCCTAAATACATTAAAAAAAAAAAGGAAATATAATGTTCTGTAAATAGAAAAGAAAACAACAAAACACATTATAACAAAAAAAATGTCTCTAAAGTTCCCACAGTACAGTCTGTGATTGTGTGGTGATTTACGGCTGCATGAGCGGGGAGCGAACATTCACTGATGGCACTTTTATTCCAGGTTTCCAAATAATAAACGGAAATATGATGATGAATATGAGATATTTTTCAGCATTATGACAATTCCATCTCTTGCCTTTGCAGTAAGGAGACCCGGGTTCACGACCCGGTCAGGACAAGGGTCTTTCTGCATGGAGTTTGCATGTTTTCCCCGTGTGTGCGTGGGTTTTCTTCGGGTTCTTCAGCTTCCTCCCACAGTCCAAAAACATGCAGTCTTGCGGCCCCCCAATCAATTTTATGTGACCCGTCACCTAATATCAAGTTATTTCTGTACATTTTTAATTCTAATTTTGCATCATAAGTATGTTTATATTGTGAACTATTTATCATTCCATATCAAAACAAACACTTTTCATTTTGAAATTGTGTGAAATATCATCGTAAATATTATTGATGTTTCACCGGCCCTTATCTGACCAAACCAGACCCTCAGTGGCCCCCAGGTCATTTGAGTTAGAGACCCCTGCTCTAAATTGACTGTAGGTGTTAGTATGGATAGTTCTGTGATTGGCACAGCAACCCCCGTGACCCTCATTTGGAGGATAAAGCGGTAGAAAATGGATGGATGACAATTCCAGATCTGAGAGCAGGACAGTTGTGTCCCTTCAATCAAACAAAACACATTTTTAGGGGAAAGCTACAGCAACAAAACCCACACTGTAACAAGCATCAGAGCAATTTTCTACATGAATATGGAATATGTATTCTATATGTTGACTTGCAAAAACCTCTTTAGAGGTTCACAGGGTTGAAATGTGCTGCTCTTCATCCTCCCCATGCAGCCTGAGAGACGTCTCTTAGTTGCTCACACTCTCCGGCTTGTCCGTGGAGATGATTAGATAAGACAGTAGCTGTTGGTGGGATGTTGTCCAGCTGTAGCTGCCACTTTGCAGGCTGGGGTTTTCCGCCTTATCGTGCCCTCGGGTTAGCCGCTGATGTCCAGGCCGAGCTGCAGCTGACAAATGGGCAGCATCCTGCGGAGCTAATGTCGTCTTTGGGCTGGTGTCAGACTGTCAGCCTCCATCTGCCAGGGATTTGAGCTCCTTTATTTATCCTCCCCTGAGTTGTCTGTCTGAGCATCTGTCTTTCTCTCAGCGTGTGTGTGTGTGTGTATGTGTCAATATGTGCTACATTTCTCTGTTTGGATTAGAGCAGTGATCCACCTGTAGACACTTCTCATGTTGCCTCCTGCACTGAGCTCCTTTATGACATTTTCTTGATTAAATATGTATTTTTAGAAGAAGCTGACGCATAATTATATTAAATGATATCAATTTTCTTATCTTTAAACAAAGTATTGTTAAGGCAGCACCTCTAAAAGTCACTGTGATACATATACAGTGTTTAGCAAGTGTTTTAGACCACCACTCAGTGTAAAGTTTATGCCACAGTTGCATTAAATTAACAGCATTGGTATTTATCAAAATCATTTTTCTGTAATGGTTAATACACCAGTATTGAGAAGCTCTTTTAAACAAAATGGTGTTTTTAAGCTAAAATATAATTATAATCTTCAAATGCACTGTTTTACAAAATAAATAGTAAAGCACATTATTATTTCTTGATTAAGATGTCAAATTATAGTTATTTTCAAAACATTAGTTTTACCGTTATGTTTGATTGATTTCTGACTTCCCAGAGAAGAAGCTCAGTGAGTTGGCTCAAATTCAGGTATAAATAGGTGAATTCAGTTTGTTATTTGCCAAATAAAATAAAAAATATTTATGGTTTATTTTTCTCCTATTTATGACAGCTGGTCTATACATTTTTAGTTTTTTTAATTGACTTAAATGCCACCAATGATAATTTGCATTTAGTGAAATGTATTTAAAGTGCTAAAGTGCTAATTTGCCAAATTTGGTAACATGACCTACAGAAAATGAAGCTGAATAATTGTTCTGTAAATACTAAATAGATAAAGTGAAATGGGAGACTCATAAACTGGCAAATTAGAAGAATAATATCAGTCAATAAACTTTATTGTCCCCTTATGGGAGTTTAGTGGTGATCATAATTAATAAATAAATAAGTAGATAAAGACAGTGTGATAAACCAAACATACAGTTCAATATGTTATATATTTTTATTGAACACCATTAACTGACTACTGAATTATTACACACATCTACAGTTAAATGATTGTTATTTTTGTCACATCTACGGCCAAACTAATACGAACTGAGCTCTTTAATAGAGATGATTTTTGTTGTAGAAAGATTCAATATGTCCTGTGATAGGTTTAGTGCTTATTAGTCCACACCAGCTTTCTAACATTATATTATTCTACATGCACATTTATATTATGGTAAGTCATGTTTTTCTATAATCACTGATTGTGGTAACACGTCCTAATTACTACATGCAATGTATTCATTTTAGACTCAAATGAGCTGCGGGCTATTGATTTGTTTTCTCTCTAACATTTCTTTCTTTTCTTTTGTGGGGCGAAATGATATTCTGTTTTCTTTCTGATTGCTTAAGAATGTCAAAATGACATTTCCGATTCTGCTGCTCAGTGAAAACAGTGAAAGAGCTGCAGTTACTGTTTGTTATCTGTGGTTCTTGACAAGCAGATGTTGGGTTGAGGGTTTTTCATGGGTGTTTATGATGGTTTTAGTCAGGCAGGCAGAGCCGTGCCAGGCAGGCTGTGAACACAACAGTGCCAGCCCTGTCAAGTCAGAGTTGTTGTCGTTTTATTCTGGAATATCTCATCCTGAATGCACCAAACACAATAATAAATAGAGCGGAGGAGAACGAAGAAAAAAAATGGAACAAAGAACGGCGTGGTTTGTAAACATAGCCGAGGATGAGTCGGAGGAAATATGAATACTGATTTCACTTTCATAGACTGTTGTTTTCGCTTTACTCGTCTGACCTTGCAGGATAAACCTCGTCTCGTAAGTAACACCTCTGGGCTGTGTTTTCATTACAAAGGGTGAAACGTGAAGCTGCTCTCAGACAAAAAAACGGACCAGAATATTTTTTACTATTGCTGGGCAATAACAGCACAAGATAAAATAAAGGATGATGTGTTGACTATTGTGGGACAAATCTCGTCTGGACACTTTGGACTCATGCTCAACACAGATTAAGTGCTAATGTGAGCGACTAATGGATCTTTTAGTCGATTTCTTCCCGCTGGTATGTTAATGGTCATTTAATTCTGTTCAGTAGCCATTATTTTATTATTATCTTGCAGTTAGGGCTGCAACCATTATTCAGTTAATCGATTATTAAATGAATATCTGACTACGGCTAGTGTAAGTTTGTTTACCTTGTCACGAGATGTTGCTGTGACCTTCATCTAGTAACTAAAAGAGACCTCAGAAGTTCAAGTAATTTAACAGAAAATGACTTTGGTGGAAATGGAAGTCACTTTTTTAGAATATTAGTATCAAAAGTCATTTTCTGACATAAAATGTACTTAAGTTTTAGAAGTAAAATATTAAAAAATAAGGAGTTAGGATTGAGCCATGGTGGCTCAGTGGTAGGGTGAGTTTTCACCTGGAAGGTTGTGGGTTTAATTCCTGGCTCTGCCTGTCCTTGAGCAAGACACTGAACCCCATGTTGCAGTGTGTGAGTGAATGAAAACTGTAGTGTAAAGCTGCTGATCAAGACTAATAAAACTCTATATAAATACAGACCATTACCAACTCTTCTTCTTCTGATTTGATTTGGTAGTAACGAGTAACAAAGATAGTTAGAGGAAATGCAGTGGAGTAAAAGTAAAATTTGCTAGAAATATAAGTACATACGTGAATTTTGTACTTAAGTACACTAACAAAGTATTTGTACTTTGTTACATTACAACACTGCTGGCTGCTAGGTGGGTTCCACTTCTGGGGAAGATGGCAGGCGGAACAAACAGACTAGCCGAGAAAAGAATGTAGTGAGAGTATAATTTAGTGACCTTTTTGGATGAATACTAAATGAAACGTCAACTATTTTGGTTATTTTTTGGTTATATTTTCATTAAACAAGTTTCTCTGAATTTTCAGCTTCTTAAATGTGAATATTTTCTGGTCCTGTTGCTCCGTTTGACAGAGAAATCATTTGTGGACACAATGAGACATCTGAGAGCATCATCATTTGCAGGTTTGTCAACATTTTTCAACATTTCCTGATATTTTGTGGACTGAACAAATACTTGCAGCGCTGACATGTTTCCGATTTAGTTTGGCGTTTCTGCTCGTGTGTGTGATGACCCGATTTCAAGGTCAGTCAGAATGTTAAAAGAACTTGACTTATTGTTGTGCAGGAGTAAAGACGGTCTGGAATCTGAATGAAAAATGTAACTGAGGCATGTTAACGTCTTTTATTTCCCCCGGTAGCTCACAATAATTGAAATTACTGGGAGTAGTTTTGATTTGATTTGTGTTTTCCTAACAAAAGACCTGATAGAAGTTTAGAGAATCTAGCAACAGATTTTATGAATAAAGAGTGCATTGATCACTTGGCAAACTTTATTTAGTTTGCAAAATAAATAGGAGCATTTGGAAAAGACGGGGATGGTGGATTGGAGAGCAGTTGAGGAACAGCTGCAAAGCAAAAATTATTCATTTTGTTTAGCAGCAAATTAAAGCATCATAGGATTAGTGGCAATACAGGCCGCACTGTAACGCTCTAATTACTCCCCTTTCAACGAGCACTGCCAAATAATTTGCTGGAGTGAAAAAAAAAAGACATTTATTTATTTTTACAGTTGAGATATGAGCACCTATGCGATTTGCCCGTACACAAACCCAGTCAAGTCTGAGCTCCAATATGAAATCTCACATCAGCTGAACTCAACTGCAAAGGCCACTGTAGTGAAATCACCTCCGTTTTCTATCAGTATTCAGACACAGAGAATTAACTGGCAATGAAGTGCTGAGCGTTAAATGCGCTGTGTGCAAATGTTCAACCATGAATTTCCCATATCACAAACTATTACAAAAAGTCACTGCTGAGTGCAAAGACCGGTGTGAAATGAAAATGGAGATAAGAGCGATAAATGAAGCTGATGCAAATCAGCAAAGACCCCGCCGGTAAATTGGATTCATAGATCCAGACCTACATTTGTCTGCCTCCCCCCTCCTCCTCCTCCTCCTCCTCCTCACACTCATTCTTCCTTATAAAGAATCTATTATGTGTAGCAGAGGTTCCCTCACTCTTTGTGTGATGTAACTGTACGTCCACAAACTCGTCACATTGACTCAAACCTTGAGTTTGGCTTTTAAAATGATTTAAAAACCTGCAGTGCAGATTATTTCCCTGAGACTAATTCCACGATCGCTGTCTCTAATCCTTCCTCTAATTTGCTGTTTCATTTCCCATGTGGAGCATGACAACCTTGCACCCGGACACCTCCTCAGTGATTTTCCACCATGGGTTTCATCACACTCCAAGACGGTAGTTGTTCATGCCTTGAAATGCATCGCAACTGGTGCAGAAATGTTGCCTCAGACTCCGCGTTGTAAAACGCAGAGAAAGGTACGACGCGCTTGACCAGATATAAACTCATTTGGCTTGGAACGCTGCAGGGATTTGTTGATATGTAAAAGTTTGCAATCATATACTAGCACTATGTACTGTGGGATAACTTCTGCTACCTCTATTTCTTCTTTCGACCATTTATCAATTTCTAGCCGTCCATATTTCAAACATTAATCCATTATTTGTTTGCTTTTTAACTAATTTAAGAGCTTAGACAGTGCATTTGTATGTAAATGTCACTGTTAAAAACAAAAAGGAAAAAAAGGACCATTGGCCCCCGAGAATCTTCACATTATCAAATATGGCCCTCGTTAAAGAAAGTTTGGACACCTCTGATCTGCATCAACCGTTTATCAGTGTATTTTAATACACTCTTAATTGCACTTCTTTCTGTGGTAACCTACAATCTTTCGCTCATTAAACACCGCTAAAATGTCTAACCATGGTCATTAAAAAGGGCAGCAAGAGCACCTGAATCATCTCATCCAGGATGCTTTCAGGCAAGCCGGAGAATATATTTGAAAAAGTGTTGTGAAATAGCACAAATTAAGGAGAGAAAGAAAGGAAGTATTGTGTTGAATAAGTAAGTCTCTCTCTCTCTCTCTGTTTGTGTGTGTGTGAGAGCGAGTGCGTGCATCTGTTTACATATTAATGCGCAGAATTATTTCAATATCAAAGTGAAGTGGAAGTCTGGATAAATGAGGCAATTATTTTCACAGACTCATGAGACTCATTTGCACAATATGCTAAGTAGGGCTAACAGCAGGTAAGAAAGGAATGAATATCAACGACTGATGCTGCGTGACATAACAACGTTGTTCTGGCCCAAAATAAATTTGGAGAGGGAGATTATACTGACCTCTGTGATAATCAAGTGGTTACTGATGGTAAACATGGTAAACAGTGGGAGATAAACAGTGAAGTGAAGGCTTTAGAGTGGTTTTATATCAACTGTCTGTGGGGTCAGTGCCTAAAGTCGACGAAAACTCTGAGGCACTTGATTTTAAATAATAGAAATGGCTTCAATGCAAAGGCATAGTGGGCTGCATTACGGTCTAGAAACATGCAGAGGTTCATCGTACACTCAAGAGTGAATAGTCTGTGTCTGTATGTTGACCATGTGATCGACTGGTGACAAGTACTCAGCGTTTTGTCCTACGTCAGCAGGGATTGTCTCCAGCCATCCGCGACTCTCTCTCAACATTACTTCTTATTCCTATTCCTTCTTGTATTTTGTTAATGGGGCTTATTCCAAAGTCACATTCAGGTCCTTGATGTTAAACTCGTCTTCTTGTGCAGCTTTAAATCTGTATAAAACAACAGTCAAATCTGCAGCAGAGCAATCTGTACAAATGAGCTGATTTAGACGGACAGATGTGATGTGAACCCAGTGTTCCTCTAAACCTGCTCGCTGTCTCCGCACCTTCCCATCAAGCCGCCGCCGACTTCCTGCTGTCACTATCACTAAGCTCCACACTCGCCCTTACAAAGACGGGGAATCAGGCCCATCATTCATAAAGTGGGAAATGGAAAATGCTCAATTTCTAATCACAACATTTTTTATAGCTGTTTTTGTAACTGTCTATGTATGATGTTCCTTAAAGGTAAGATGAAACGAAAATGAAACATGATGCTATTAAATTAGAATGGAAAAAAATAATAATAAAAAACATCTCTTAGTCATAAAGTCAGCTGGTCAATGCATTTCCTTTTCACCGTGTAAGAGAAATGACTCACACAGAAATGTGGTTTCTGTTTTATTGCAGCGTAATTTCATTCACATTTGGCGACAAATACTCAAGACTATAAAAAGCATCTATGCAATTTTTTTTTTTGCTTGTCACAGGAGGACAGTTTGGTGTTAGTGGTATTTTGTGCCCACCTGACAGAATGGTGCTGAGGGATTGTTTAGGTGGAGAGGAACAGCAAAGACCATAAGGGAAGATAAACACTACTAAGTCAAAAATCCACAGCTTTTTCTGTGGCTACGTTTTATGAGATAAAAGTTTGTTTTGCTGAGTCTCTTCAGTGTCTAACTCTGACTAACTACTGCTATAATGTAACCACTGAGCAAAAAACAACAACAATTTGCGCTTGTTATTAAGTAAATATTCTTCTGTCTTCTGTAGACGTGCACACCTTTATCCTTTTGGTTATTAGACAGCAGATATTACCATGACATCGTCCAGTGATTTCTCAATTTTCTGTCAGTTGGTGAAGCAGAGAGAGAGAGAGAGAGAGAGAAACAAACGGTCCTTCAAACACCTGGTCAGAACTTAATGTTTGAATAACTCGTTAAGTTAAGGGCTAAGATTTGGACTGTGGTTAGGTTAAGGTTTAGAATTACCTGTGTGAAAACCTGTGAGTGTACCTGGTTTTCCTTATGTTGTGGGGACCTGAATCCGTCCACACAGTCACATTATGGGGACTTCTCTTTGTTATAGGGACAAAAATCAAGTCCCCATCACGTAAATGACTACATTTCATGGTGAAGACATGTTTTAAAGTTAGGCTTAGGTTATAGGGTTAAGTTAAGTTTCCAGGAAATAAATGTAAGTCAATGCAATGTCCTCTAAAGTCATGGAAACCAGTGTGTGTGTGCGCGCGTCCTCTCTTTATGTTGACATTATCTTGTCTCTCACCACAGAGCTTCTTCTTATGTGTCTCTTCAGAGTCATTGTTCTCCACTGTCCCTCCTCCGCCACGTACGAACGTGTGCCGCCTCCCGTTCCCGCGGCCAACGATCATCCCTCACCGTGACAGCTTTGTTGAATATGATCATGCAGCGGCTTCATCGGTGTTGACAGTTCACTGTGTCAGTGGGGGAAATGAACTGAGTTGCAGTTGCAGATTACGTTAGACTCCGTGCTAAGTTGGTGTTAGTGTTCACTGCAGGGGCACAGTAGAAGGGAACAGAGCCATGAGTGGATTCACCCTAAACTAAGCCTCTCTGCCGCTGCATGATCATGCATATGCAAATGACATGCAAATCCCTCTACTTTGCCCACATTAAGCTTCTATTTTAGATAAGCTGAGGCTGTGATGGATTCACTAATGCGGCAAATCTGAACGTCCCCACATTACTGTAACATGTAAGATCACTTTGATGATGCAAAACTGTTCGTATGACTTACACTAAGTTTAGTCCTCTTACATGGTGTCATCGCTAAATTATGCTACATGAATCAGTTGGCCAAATACTTTCAGTAAACTAGTTATTAGCTTTTGGTTTTCCCCGACTTAAGCATCTTACTACTCATATTCAGGTCTATGCTTTTAATTTAGGTCGCGACTTTAGGTTCATACGTTCAAACATTTTAGTTTACCCAAACTGGATATTGCATCAGCGTGTCTTTTTGCTCTCTCACTCTCGCTCTCTCGGCTCAGACTCTCAGAAAACGAAGTCTAACCGCATCCATCACATGCAGGAAGTCTCATGCCCATTGACCATAAAACGGTACATGGTGATGCCAGGATCAGACGACATCGATTCAAGTAATCTGGTTGTGACACGATTATGAACTCCAGGAGCGATGAACGGACATGTAGTGTAACATAACTGAAGGACAGAGATTTGAAGTCCGGGATGCTCCACGACACCCCGGCGGCTCCTTTGACGTGCTCCTGGATGTTGACCAATAGGATAACAGAGTGCTGTGATGCAACGTAACATACAGATATGAAGAACGTTCTTTTGAGCTTTGGCATCACTACCTCTGCTTCTTTGACATCTCAAGGGACCACGACAAAGTTAAACTACTAAAAATGTTTGGCAAGAAATAGCAGAGGCACTTCAACAATGACCTATGCACTCTTGCAGTGTTGTGACCCCGAGGATTGGACGGGGTCATACTTGTAGTGTTGCCAGTCCACCCGAACAAGACACGGCAAGGATCTGTGCCACTGTGATTGATAATAAGTCTGATAATAAGTCAGCTGGGGGAGCTTGTCCTGCAGCAGAACTGGGATCACTGTATTGAACGCAGAGCTGAACAGGATCATGGCGTAGGTTCCTGCTGAGTCCAGGTGCTCCAGGATAAAGTGGAGAGCCAGGTTAACAGCATCGTCTACCGAACTGTTGGCTCTGTAGTTGGACTGCAGGGGTCGTGCAGAACTCCCACCCCAACCAGATGCTTCCATTAGTGAATGTTGGATTTTATTTATAAGTTCTGTACTTGTTTGTTCCACTTGCCCTCAACATCCTTGGACCTACACTGAACTGCAGTCTATTATTTGGACAAAATGAACAGTGAAGCATCAGGAATTAGTCTTTTAATGCTCCACTCATACACAACTCACTATGTCTGAATTGCCACAGATATAAAAGTAACATGACAAAGCCACCTCTTTTATGAAGTGCCCTCATCTGTGGAGACTTTCAGTCAAAGAGAGAGACGGACCGCCATGCACGCAGACCTTGATAATAAACGGCATGCATTCATGAGCAAGGATCAAAAGTTGCGTGGGTGCACACGAGCCAGGCCAACTGCTGATCCCGCTCATGACCTTCACCGGGAATCACAGAGGCTCCACTGCTCTTTCTTCCTGTTTGAAGGTCAGGGCAGTGTTATATTTGGCTTTGTGTTTTTCCGGAGATATTTGCAAATGTCCACCTGACGCTTTCAATATAGATATATAAGGAATCGCATTTTCAAATTCAGGCGAGTATACAGTATGTAGACCTGTAGTGATGAAATGTTAAGGTGCTATGTTGCCTCTTTCGCCTCGCCCAATGACTGATGTGCCGTGTCACAGCAGAGCAGTGATTACACTATGGACTCGCTGAATATTCAGACTCTGTGCTGTGCACTTTAGCAGTGACATTTTCCCTCAGCTGGTAAAAGGTGTATCTGAGCGTTGGGGTCAAGTCCAGTGTGTGTTCTTTGTGTCCTTCAATGAAGCTTTCACTCCTCACTTCACTCTGAATGATCTATTAAAGACAGAAAACTGGATGAAAGATATTTGAAGGGAAACTTTCCCTGGAGAACCAGAGAATAGTATTGTCTTTAAAGATTTATTTATCCATATGATTAGTTCCAATTTGACAGCTTTTAAGCTTATAGGGTTAGACAAAATCCCTGGTCTGGTATAATAAAGAAGAAAAGAAAACATCCACCCCAACCACATCCTTGAAAATATGCTTCCATTAGTGAATGTTGGAGGCGGGGGCTTGTTGCACCACTTTAAAGTGTCCTTTTAAATATAAAAACTGCTTCTGCGGGAGTGTTGTGATGAATTGAAAAAGCTCCTCCACATAAAAATAGTTATACTCAATAGTTACTTCACTTGTGTGTTGTTGTTTGTCCCTCACTGTTCATGAATGTGCAGAGCTTGTCAAGTTCAGGAACATGTGACAGACATCACAGAGACTCAAAGTTAATTTTAACTTTGAGTGAGAAAGTGGACAAAGTTTGATTCTCTGTTCACTTGGATATATCACTTTGATTTTGATGGTTCAAAATCATGCTGGAATAGTTGTATATATCATATTTCCATTCAGGTGGAACTCACCGTCCTACATGTTTTAGATGACTTCCTGCTACAACACACCTGATTTTAATGAGTGGGGTTGTTGATGATGAGCTGATGATGATGAGCTGTATATATAAGCTATTTATATGGGGCAACTCCAGTCACTGATTCAGCTATAGGAATAATCCACATGCAGGACTGGGGTTCCCACGTGGAGCAGGATTAGGAAACACTGTAGGTATAGGATAAGTAAGGATATAAAATGAACATGGCGAGAGAGAGAGCATCTTATTTCAAGTGTAATGAATTCAGGATTTCTTTGTGATTTGACATACAATGTCTATTAATGGTTGTGGTGAACCCCTGTTGGTTAGTGTCCTTTCCCCATTGTAACTCACTCCTCATGTTGTCCTTTCTCTGCTCAGGTTTAAAGTCACCTTTAACAGTTTTCTGTGAGACATCAATGCACGAAATGTGCTTTTCAAATCAACTTTTCCTTTCATATGCGTTGCGTCCCTGGAAAGCAACGTGAGACATGACCTCAGTGTCAGATGATGCGACGCCCATGTGTGCACACGCACAGCAGGGGCCACACATCACTCGGCCACAGGTATAGTCCAGTGTTAGGACTCTGAGCTCTTTCAGGATCTCAATGAAGGAGGAGGAGAAGGAGGCGGTGCGCTCGCCTGGGACCTGCAGTCTCATTAACGCGCTCCTTCCTTCTCTACATCCCACCACTTCACCGAGTGCGTGCGGTGTTGTCAGTTGCGTCTTTCTTGTATCTTGTCTGGGTACCGGCCGGCTTCACCACCACCACCACCTCGCTGTGCCAGCAGCAGCCTGTGCCACTGCAGCGCAGCGCACCGCACCGCAGCGCAGCGGAGCTGGAGCTGGAGCTGGAGGTGAAGGAGAGGAGAGGAGAAGAGGAGGAGGAGGACGGACTGTCTTCTCTCCGACAGGCTGGAATAGAGCGTGTGTGCAGTGTCCCGTCGCTTCATCATGTCTGTGGGGAGTAAGGGAGTCGCTGGGATTATTGCGCTGATTGTGCGGCTGCTGCTCGGCTCCTGTGGGACAGAAGGTGCAGAAGGTGAGCGGCTCAGACGCAGGTCCGTGGACCGTGTTGGTTTATTGAAAGCGAAGCCAAGTGTTAATTGTTGCACTTGCTTCACACGAGGCTGAGACTTTTAACTGCAGGCTGGATAATGAAAGGTGACAAATATACAACATTTATTTGTAATTTACTTTCTTTATTCAGCGACACGTTTCTCCTGGATGATGGGAAAACGTCAAAGTAACTTTGAAACATGTTCAAATTCACTGTAAACCCTCATTCAGAGCTACAATCACCCTATGATATTATGAATTAATCCGCTAATTAGGGCTGCAACTAATGATTCTTTTCATAAGCCATTCATTTGGCGATTATTGCTCGATTAATCGAGTACCTGTTTGGTCCATAAAATGTCAGAAAATGTTGATCAGTGACTGTCAAACCTGGAAATGGTGATGTTCTCCACAAAGCAAAATTATTCAGTTTGAATGATTTTCTTTGTCATTTGGAGCAAAGAAAAGAAAGAAACATACACTGTTCCCATTTAAGAAGCTTAAAAAACTGGTTTAAAAAAAAACAAAAAAAAAACAAAACCCAACTCACAATTCTTGATGATTCATTTATGAATCGATTAATAATCGAGTCATTGTTTCAGCCCTGCTGCTGATTACTTTATAAATGTATTAATCATGTAGGGAATATTTATTTCTAACATTTTAAGTAGTAAATCCATATGGTGAACCTTCATTTTGGGTAATTAGCCTGATGAGTAATTACCCTTAAACTGCTGTTTAACTTGATTCAATTAGTCATTCAAAAAAAGAGCTCACATTTTAATTTAGGTGACATTTAATTTGCAACTTATACTCTCCATAATACAATATAATGGAACCACTTCCATGCAGCTGCAGCTGCAGCATCATGTAGATTTTGAACTGAACACAATGCCATGACTCGTGGTTCATTCTGTGAATTTAGTGACGGCTGTCAAGTTTTAAGAGATGGTGAATCCCACGAGTTGCATTCCTATCTTTTCTAGCAATTTATGTTTCCTCCTGAGCGAGAGAGAGGGAGAGGGAGAGAGAGAGAGAGAGAGAGAGAGGGAGAGGGAGGGGAAGAGAGAAATGGAGACTATCTGAGGAGAAAACTTCACAGGAGGATGCCACTTCTACAAAATTACATAAATTGCTTGTTGACTGCTGCGTGAGAGCAGCAACAAGAAGGAAGTGATTATTTACACTGCAACAAGTGAAATTCTGTAGATGAATATAGCTGCAATGATTTCTGCTGTTAAAGTGCATATGAGGTTTTTTGTCCTTCTTGGGAGGTTTTAACAAATTGTTCCAGTAGCATCACAACTGTGGTGGCTTGGTGAAATCAGATGACCCTTCACACTGCATTTACTGCACTCCCTTATCCTGACACTGGAGATAAGAGCAGGCTTATACATTACATTCCTGTGGGTAGAGTATCACACTTTTTCACAATTACTCGAACAATCTAATTGAAACAACTATTTCGATAATCGATTTGTTTTTTTTCCATTATTAAAACATGTTTTCAGATATTTCAGCTTCTCAAATGTGAATATTTTCTCATTACTTTTCTCCATACCAAAAATAAATCATTCAAACTGAATCATTTTGGTTTGTGGATAAAATAAGATAATCAAGAAACGTCATCATTTCCAGGTTTGATCAACATTTTCTGACATTTTTATAGACCAAACCATTAATCGAATGATCGAGAAAGTAATCAACAGATGATCCGATGATGTGTCGATTGTGTGGAATGACATAGTTGCATAAAACAGAGATTTATAGATTGTGTGCACTAAAACTGACAGTCTAGATAGAGAAAACATAATTAAAAATGTTGTATTTTTTTGTTTTTTCTCTGCACTATACTTCGTAACAGTCACACTCTTTGTCCCAGTGAAAAAATGTTTTAACAAAGTTCATCCTTTAAGTTGCATTTGACTTAGCAGTGGCTCCTGAAGGGAAAACACTATGACAGAGAAAGAGAATGAGTGTATGCAGCTCCAGCCCACTTGGTGGTGGTAATGTACTTCTTAGCTGGTTTGCAAACTGCCAGGGAAATGCTGAAAGAGAAACTGTACAGTATGAATTGGATCTACATTCTAAATTCATCTGCTTCAAACCCAAAACGCTGTCATTCTGCAGATGCAGTTTCAATTTTTCTTTAGATGTATTCACCCCAAACAACAAAAGGAAGGAGAAGCTGTGCACATCTTAGAGCTATACCATTCCAAATCTTTTTAGTTTCAGTGTATTTGTCCTCTGATTATTGATTAATACAATTACAATCTGCATAAAGAACATATTGGTTAAATTATACACACACACACACACACACATCCCTTTATATGTATATGTTATTGTATATTGACTGGAGTGACTACAGATACAAAAATGAGTTACAATAATGGTTCAGGCTTTATATAAACCAGGGTTTCCCAATCCTGGTTCTCAGGGACCCACTGTCCTCTGATATAAACTCCAGCCACTGATTGAAATAATGAAATAATCTAAAAAAAGAAAGCACCATACAGTCAGCAATAATAATATTCATAGCAGTGTTCACTAACTAAAAAGAAAAATCAAATTAAAATTGTCATCTGATAAAAGCCAAATGAAATAGTTGTACATGGACATTAATACTCAAAGCGAAAACTAATTAAAAATGAACCTGTAACATTCTTTCGAAAATACTCTTCTTCATGCTCATTATGCTTCATTCCACCCTAGTTAAGTTAAATCCATTTCATTAATATAGCCTAACATGACAAACACAATTTGCCTCAAAGAGCTTTATACCCTTTGTCCTTAGACCCTTACCCTTATCAAGTGAGGAAAAACTCCACCAAACCCCTGTACTGGGCAGAAAATATGGGAGAAACCTCAGGAAGAGCCACAGAGAGGCAGGCTAAAACATTGCATTTACAAAGATAATATAGTTGTAATATTTGACCTTAGGTGTCAGGCATATCTGTAAAATGAAAACGAGAGAGAAAGACTTCCTATTTCCAAATTCAGTGGCATCAAAAGGATTTGTAGATTTTGATAAATGAACGAGACGCATCACTTGAGACAGAGAAGATACATAGACGGCTTTGTTTTGTTTAAGGTATGAGTTGGAAATGACGATTGACGGCCTTGCTGTTTATTTTTTGTAGCTTTGCAGTTTGTAGACCAGTGATCAGATAATAAATGACGTATTACCTTTGCAACACAGCTTGGATTCAGTGCTGCGGCACCATTAGCACTGATTTAACTGCTTCTTAATACACACAAACATGTCATCTGCGTAAAGATGGTGTTCTGGTCAGACTGGGAATGAGAGTGACTCTACAGTTAAAAGAGCCTCGGCTCAATAAACAACTGTCACATCATTCATCGAGTTCTCCATGTGGAGCGCAGTGGCTTTCCATCACTGTCACCCTCATCATCATCGTCATCTTCTCTCTTTCTCCCTCGCACTCTTACTCATACTCTCAAGTCCAGCTGTCGGTGCAATTCATCACAAATAGACAGTTGAACATTTATAGAAACAGAATTTGACAATCACTTCAGCGGCAGCGGATCAAAGGAAACTGTGGTGAGAAACTACAGCCTTTTTTTTTAGATATAGGAAAAGGAAAGGATGTGAAATTGCGCAACGAGGTTGCAAGGTCAGAGGGAGGATTGATCATGTAACGTCATTTGTGTTTCACAGGACACAGGCCCTGGATTCCATCTCTGTGGTTCGGTGCATGTCTGCAAAGCAATTTAAACACAAATGCAACCTCTATCTCAATTTCTTTTTATTGTGCAATTATAATTTAAACAGCCTTGAAATAGAGATAAGTGCAAAACTGCGAATACATTTCAGACAGGGCTGTCTGAAACTGTGAAAAGCGGTATCTCAATAAATACATGGCTTTGTGTGAAACCTTTTTGTAGTGTGCACATAATGTAAATCTGTACGCTTTCAAAAATGGCTTGGAAAATACTAATTATGATGTCTTCAAGCAGAACCTGGCCTTCGTACAGAACCTGGCCTTGTTAACTCGGGGTGGGAGGAAAAATTGATACAGTGAAATATCGCAATATTTTGTGTGGTGATATTATATCACTTTTGATATTTATAGCAATTGTGAATCAAGGATTTATTCAAAATTGTTCAACCTCAGTTGCCAAAGTCATCCAATGGCAAAAGTCCCTTTGTTCACAAGAGCAGTGCTGCAGATACTTTCAGACTATGGACACACAAAAATAAATATTTAGTAATAGTGTAATAAATAGAAAAGACTGATAGCTGGAGAAAGCTTTAACACTTATCAAGCACCGTTCCAACTGCATACCACATAACCCCCTCACTGACACACATTTTGTGTTGGTGTGTGTGTGTCACTGTCTTTAAATGTTTGTGATAGGCGACTGGACTTGCTTGAGTAACAAAATCATAATATATTAGCGATGGCTCAATACCTCTGAAGAGAGCGTTATATACATTGTTCATGTCTGATACCAATATCAATATCACAATACTGATATCAGCCCGATATAGTGGTACTTTTTATAGCCAGAGGTGTCAAACAGGTGGCTTGTGGGCCACATGGGCCTCACTTTATAATGAAAACAAGGCCCACGACCTCTAAGGCACAACTTGAGTAAATTCAACATGAAATGACATACATAAGCTTGTTTGGTGTTTCAGTCACTTTGTCATTGTTGTTAATATATACACCAAATTTTAGATTTGTTTTTTTCTTCATTATTTTTGCATCACATGTGTGTTTTATATGCAAGTTATGAGCACAAAACAAACCTTTTTACTTTGAAATTCTGTGAAATATCATCATGGACGTCTTACTTGTGAGGTAACGATGGAATGTTGTGTTAGGATTTTTAGCTTGTATTGCCGAACCAGCTACTGAACAGTTTTTTTCCTCAATTTTATTCTTTCAACCGGCCCCATTCTTGACAAGACAAGACACTCAGTGGCCCCTGGGTCATTTTACTTTGACATCACTGCACTAAGCTGTCAACTAATCCAGTGTCCGATCAATGCTGATACTGAGGGTTGAAATATTGTAGTAATAACACAAACACACAAAAAGTCCTTGAATTTGAAGAATATGAATCAGTCAACACCGTCTTCCTACGCTTCCCCATTTGTTTTCATTGCAGCTTTTTCCATGAGTAGTTTTCAGGATGATATTTGTTTATTCTGCATTGGACTAAATTATTAGAGAGACTGACCTCAATTTGGTCACTTCTCCGGTGGAAAACTCAGGAGCATTTCCTCGTTCAGATGCCTGAAATGGTAGACTGGGTCGAGATGTGTTTGATTATTTAACTAGCTCAGGCTGAGGAAGGGGAATATATTTACGGTGCTGTTATTTTCTCTGAGTGCTGGAAATGAATTTCCTTCAGTCTACAGCCAGGCAGAAAATAATTTGGTAAAAAATATACTCTGGGAGAGGAGTTGATTTAAATTTACGCCAAGCTCTCTGGTTCATATGAGAGCAGCCTTGTCTCATCAGAATTTATTACTCTGCGATGAGGTGCTGGTTTGCACTGAGAGTACATAAACCTCTGAATAAAATCAATTTGGTGTGAATGTGTGAGGCATTTTTCCTGCGAACCCCGCTGTCCTTTATGCTTCACGAGACACCAGAGTCTTATCATGAGGAGGGGAGCAAAGTAGTCAAGAATAAATCTGCCATACTTTTCTTCTTTATTATCATTTATGAAAATGTGTTGAGTAGAAGTGGAGTCATGAAGATGTTCTGATTAAGTCAAGGTTACATAAAGGTGATGCCAGTTGCTTGTGTGTGTGCCTGGAGCTGTCAGTCTTCAATCTAGATTTATTAATCCAGGGACAAGTAGTTAAGCGATAAAAGTGACAGAGAACTGCAGTCCATCCATCTGCCTTTGTGACCTGTGGGATTTCGTGTTTGCCCAAGGCCGACTCCCCAGTGGATGTCTGCCTCCCTAAAAAACAGAGCCATTCATCAGATGGCCCTGTCATTACATCAGATGACTTGTTATCGGTCCAAGACTCGGCCACATTCTGCTGAGGTCACTGTTCACGTCAGTCTGTGCAGCAGCAGCAGACTGTGAACATCAGCCACAAGCATCGACACAAGCACCCTGTGTTCATGTGGAATTTGAAACCATGACTGTTTGGATAAGTTCTTTAGAAGAAAACATGAATAGAGGAATACATGGAGGGAAAACTGAGAAATCACCAAGGGTTGGATTTGGATTATTTATTCTTTTTTTTTAACCTTTATTTAACCCTTAGTGCTCACGTGCACCCATGGTAATTTGCTGTGGGAATAAGACACAACTCCATATATGGACATCCTGGGTGTGTGTGTTTATAGGTGACATATTCTGGCTTTAAAAAAAAAAAAATATTGCTTAAAAAAAATGTGTTGTTTAGTCAAAGTTTTGATTTATTTTATATTACATTTTTAGTCGCGATATAAAGTAGTCATAATTGTGCAGAAGTCACAAAATTGACCGTTTTTCTTTAATTTTTCTTTCTTTCTCAATTTTCCAAGGGTGACCTGGAGAAGCACTTATAAATAACCCATGTTGGTTTAAAATGTTTTAACCTTCAAATAATGTCTCCAAGATTAATTTGATGTATGAAACTATAATATGCTATTTTCTACATTTTTTCTGGGTTAATAAAACTAAAACAAATGTATCATATTTCTATAAAAAACTACAACATAGTCTACTGTACCTGGTCTGATGACACGGTTCTTTGCACAGAGCTTCAGAGTTCACTGTCATTGTTTATATGCCAACAAATGTTTTTTACAACAGCTTTAACAAACAATACCGTTTACCAACTGTGGGGGGACCCAGAGAGCAAATCCTACATTGTGTAATTCTTTAAATGTTTACATTCAGTCTTAGAAAAATATGATTTAAACAAGTCCAGACTTGAGTTCAAAACAAAACCTTAAGCTTAAACTTCAAAGCAAAATTGAGATAATGAATTTTAAGTGCAATCTTTGCATTATATAGGGATGAGGAAATTAAATTTTAGTTTAGAAGAGTGGAGGAGTTAAGTTGTGGGATTTGTGTGGATATTCATTCTATTCGTCCACCACCTTTAAGCTGTGCAGTGACACTCCCACCACCTTCTCTTCCTCTCATTTCACACACGACTGGGTTTTTGTGTATGTGTGTGTCTGTGTGTGTCTGTGTACTTGTATTTGTTACCTTTTCTGGCGTCAACACTGACCTTTTTTTAGGACCAGTCGTCCTCATGGAGATAAAAACAACCTGGTCCTAATGACGCAGAAACTCAGTTTGGAGGAACTGGTTAAGTTTAGGGCTAAGGTTTGACTTGTGGTTAGGTTATGGTTAAGGTAAGATATTAACTTTGGATAAGGTTTCAGAATAATGTTTTGTTTATGCTGTCCAAATGAACGGAAGTGTCCTGAGAAGAATGGCAAACGTGTGTGTGTGTGAGAAATGTCATGTTTGTTCATCTCACCTTCACGCACACACATTCATCTCTTTGGTTTCAACAATACATTCTCATTCTTCTGTGTCACAATCGTATTTTCCTCAAAGTGACATCACTTTCAACTCCATTTCATTTTCTTTCGGAGAAAATGGCTTTTTTGGTTTTGTTTTGTTGGGAAGATAATGCCACTGCCTCTATAGAGCTGCGGACGTCATGTGACTTGAGTTTGCTCACAGCGCCATGTTGGCTGGCAGAGCTGCTGAAAAATGAACCAATGCACCAATGCCAATGTTTCAAGCTTGAGGAGTTCATGGTGCACTTTAAATCCACAGAGATTGAACAAAATCACATAACAGATTATATCTGAGCCTTACAATACCCCCGGGTGTTTTTAACAAGTAGGGAAAGTGGAGCAGACTTTATTCCAGACCTGTAGCATTGCTACATCTTCAACTCTCTGATAAACTTTCCCTCATTCTGCTCCAGAGAACATTTACACATCACAATTAAATTGGAGTCTGTAACGACGCTGAAGTCGCCTCCCAGTCTGCAGTTAAGGGGAAATTTAAGGGAAACTTAACTTACATTAGTCGCACCCCTATGACTATTAAATAAAGGTTTTATTGTGTCTGAAAATACAGCACAGCTTTACGCACACACTTTGATGTGTCTACTACAAATTGCCAAGATGGACACCCTATTCAAAATGGCCGACTTCCTGTTGAGTTGTTGAGTTTTTGTTCGTCTTAGGCTTTAACATGTTACGACCAAGAGTTTCCAGAGTTGTTATGCACGTTAACCCCCTCAAAATAATAATAATGATCTGAAGGATAGCAATAGGTTCCGGCCCTAAATATGATGATCATTGTAAGTTACCTTTCCCTTAAGTTTAGCCTTAACCACTGACTGGAAAGCTGTGAATCTGGATGCAAACTTTAGTGCTGTGATTAGCGACAGTACCAGACTGCTTTGGCATCCTGACACATACAACATTGATCCACCATCTTATTTTTTTTTTTTTTATAAAAACAGCCACTGAAGAGACAAGTTGCCTGACATAGTGCCGCTGGTTATACAGTATATGCCTATTGATGTAAACAGAATTGTTGCCTTCCAGAATGGCGTTGACCCTAGTTCAACTGACAGCTGACTGTTAGAGCTCTATATCAATCTGTGAGGAGAATATAAAATGTGTCAGAGCAATAACTACATTTAGAGCACACCTTTGGCCTATACCAAGCCAATTCCAATCAGTGTTTATCAGGTGAAAAGTGCACGGAAAGCAGCCAATAAAAGCTTTTCAAATACTTTACAGCCTGTACTTTGCAAAGGGTAACTGATTGACTGACTGACTCTCACGCTGTGAGCACCATAAAGTCACAATATTCTGTACATCTAACTTCTCTGCTTAGTCACCCACTAATATAAAATAAAAGGTCATTCTTTCGCACTGGGCTCAGTGGGCAGTTAACACTGAGCTGAATTTTTCATAGTTTTTGATCATCATTCCAAGCAGCTGTAACAGCATAGTACTCACCAAGTTAGAGGCACCATATAGAGTTTTTGCCCAGAGCTGACTCACTTATTAATAAACTCTAGATGGACAGAGAAACTTGCTGTACTGATGCCAAAAACTCGGAAATTCAGCTCTCAAACTATGGAACAAAACTGTCGAAACATGACTCAAGTTGTAATTACATCATCAGGCTTTTCTATTTACATAACACCATATCTTGGGATCCTTGCCTCCTGCTCATACCTCAATAAATACAATTTTCCATCGTAATAGATTATTTTAATACACATAAAGACCTCACCTGCTGCTCTGAAGTTCACTTCAGTTTACGATTTAATGACAGCTCGTGTTCATTAGCTTGAGGAGAGGAGCACGACACAGTGGGAGTGGTGCCTCTTGAAAATGAATAGCAATCATTAACACAAGTGATTCCATTTTTACCTACCTTAAGTGATAACCCATGAACTTTTTCTCACCCCAAATCCAATCGAGTAATCCAATGTAGTTTGGTTTTTTTGAGACCAGTGACCAGAGTGAGAGGGGAAAAAAAGAGTCTGGAGGAGCTGATTGAATTAATGCACTAAAGTCACTTCGCTGTAACACCAGACACTTCTAACATCATTTGAAGTCAAGTGGCAATCAGTGGTAATGTTGTTGTGGTGGAGTGTGAAAACTCTTCCAGTTCACTGTGAAGCTGCAGTGGGTCATAGGTGGTCTCTAATGGGGTGTTTCCATCATGTCAATCAGGGTCTGTCATAGGTCTACATTTACAAATTTAGCAGACATACAAAAGAGGAGCAAGCCACATAGTAGAAGTCTTGGACAGTAATCCACTAGATAGAAGCAGTGGACTGATAGAGAGAATGCAGAAGTGGATCCAAGTGTAGGAGATGGTGCAGGGGAGGGGGTAGGGGTACAGTAAGTGCTAGGACAAAAGATGCTCTTGGAAGAGCTGGGTCTTCAAGAGCTTCCTGTTCTGGTAGCTTCCGGCAAGTAATTCCACCAGCGTGGAACGACACATGAAGAGAGTCTGGATTGTCTTGTGCAGATGACAATACTTCGATGAATGGAGTAGTTGAGGGGTCACATAAGCCTTTAGGAGAGCATTTAAGTAGGTGGCAGCAGACCCATGAAGCACTTTGTAGGCTAGCATCAGTGATTTGGATTTGATGCGGGTAGCTAAGGGTAGCCACTGGAGCTCAATGAAGAGATGACATGTGCCCTTTAGGCTGATTGAAGAACAGACACATCTGTAGTGGTTTCACAGCACAGGTCGAGAGTAGTCGAGGCGGTGAGAGAACCAAAGCCTGTACCAGGAGCTGGGTAGCTTGTTGGGTTAGGTTTGGCCTGATTTTTGTTATGTTGAACAGTGCAAAGCGACATGACCGGGCGACATGATGGTCTAGCTCCATTCGTACCATCCATTTTTAATGGAACAGTTGGGGCTGGTTTGATACTATTCCTAATGGAAACGTATGTACCGTAAAAAACAAACTGAAACAGTCCATAATGTGTCGTGGTTTGGGGTGGAACAATTACCCAATATGAGTGAGTGATCACTTATTAAGTAAAAGCTACAAATACATGGATACATGGACCACTGGACTGTTCTTTATGCACTATGAACTGATCTGATCTTGCAAGACTCTCTTCGCTCACAAGCAACTGTCACAAGCATAGCGAGTCTCACGAGAGTTGCTTGGGAACAAAGAGAGTAATTCTTACAAGACTTCCGTGTTACCTTACCTTTCAAGTCTAAATTATTCAGCCAAATCACTTCAGACATTATGTAATGAGTGTCTCGGAAATGCCTCCACCTTTTAGTCTGACCGTGTCTTGGTAGGTCTGAAATGTGTCATAAAATGAAAAGTAAAATACACTGGTGGATTCCTTTGGTCTTGAGAATGTTTGCAAACAAGAATTTCATTGCATTGAATTGTATCAAATCAAATCAAAAACATTCCATAAAAACGTGTTTTCCTTGAACTGTGTATTTGCACATGTTTCTAGATTCGTAACACATTGTCCTCTCAGGGAGAAAGGGAGCTCCTCACTCATAGTCCCTGGGGTTTAACTGAGTTCACACATGTGGAGAAGAACTGGGGCCACATTAATCCCAATGTGAATGTTCCAAAGAAAAATTCCAATGAGAGTTTAGTGCTTTAGTGCCTTTTAATGTCTTGTCTTGTCTATTTTGAAATGCAAAAATGAAGCATTAATGATTTGCACATCACACACTCCACACGTCTCCTCCTGGGTCCATTAATAAAAGCGATGTAACCTGCAGCAGACGTCACAAATCTGCATAAGACTTCCATTTTTCATTGTGAGTGATTGTTTACGCTCTAATTATTATTATTATTAGTGTTGCTAATGTTTGCATCCTTTTCTTTTTTTGGAGCCCGTTGCATTTGGCATGTGTGAAGGGTTAGGACTTCTTCAGAAGAACAATTTACTTGCTGCTTTGTGCGTTTTTCTTTTGATAACTTAATTCAGCTGATTGGTTTTGCTGCCCGTGGAGCCTTATGTTAATGTACTGTGCTTATCACAGAGGAAATAACAGCACTGCTCTCTTGTCTTTCACACGGAAAACAGTTTATAAGTGTTATGGTATTTCCTAACATCTGACTAACCTAATGAGACTCTGTAGAATTACTGGCCTGGACTGGAAATGGGGAACTAACATTTCTCTCACTGTCAGACTTCTGTACCTTTAGAAAATTCGAATGATATACGATGATATGTTTTATTGACGTTTATGGTGCACTTCGGATAAATCCAAATACTTCAGGTGATTGCCTGTCTTTTCACATTGCCATGAATGTGGTGACTTTGGTAATTCTTCAACTTTAGATGTGGCACCGTCATTAGGCTGCAATTTCAACTAACACATTCTTGAGGGATATGTTTTTTCGTGTTAGAAATGATCCATTTTAGCTTTCCCTGTAGTTTTGAGACGGTGCTTTAGTGTTTGTGCTTTTGAACACATGCAGTTTCATCTTTGGTGAAAGGTGAAAAGGTTTATTGACAAAGACAAAAAAAGGAGAACAGCTGCTTTTCAGCTATTTTCCCACTCAATGATGGCTCAGAGAGAACGAGGGCAAGCTGAACTCGACTGTCTGGGTCACTTTCAGAACTCAGATGGGATTTGTCCTTTTGGGCACTCAGTTATTTCTATGAAACATGTAAAGGGGTTGACTTAAGCTTCTGTCACAATAAAATTAGCAGTTATTCCTGGGATAGTTAAACCAAAGTGAAGCTGCATGAAAAGGCGATTAACTGTGGTGTTATTTTTTTGTTTTTTTTTTACCACCTCTGTGTCACCGGTGTGTGAAATGTGACTTCACGAATGCGTCAGGGAAAAAAAGGCTCTCCATAGCTCTAAGATAATCAGATAGTCAGATCATCTGCCCCCATCCAATCCTATCTCTTGTTGTCAATAGCTCTCAGTGATGTTCAGTCTCTCTTTAAAGTAAAACAATGTCGGAATCGTCTTGGGTTACCTTACAGTTGGTAAAAGTTATCATTAGTTACAAATCTCGTAAAATATGATGTGTTCAATGTGTGTATTTGTTGAAAAGCCAACAATACCTGTGAAATCTGAAGCAGAACTTCTAATGTGCAATCATTCATGTCTTCGGACCAGGTACAGTTTTAATTTAAGTTTGAAGATTGTAAACCTACATTGTGTTGCTTTAAGTCTATTGTTAGATGATAGCTGTTTTAAAAAGTAAGGATCACTACAAACAAAATAATTTTTTATGGATATTTACCAAAGCCTATACTCTATCAGTGTATCTTACATTACTTGTCTACTGACTTATTAAATGTGACTCTCAGTTGCTGTGACTTACAATCCAGTCTATATATAAGGAGAATGTGCTTCACTATATATCTAAAAAAAGTGAAGCTAATGATACTCATCAGAGGAAAAATAGGTTCTGATGGTTTAAGTATCACCGTGTGGTACTAGGTTCTCATGCTGTAGGTATATTAGTGCTGCTTGGTATCAAGTTCCCTTCTGTTTTCAGTGAGATGTGTGATTTTGGAATGGTTTTTTCAATAAAATGCCTTTTACTTCCACGTCTGCTCCAGTCAGTAGCTGCCAGCTCAGCAGACTTTAACATTAATTCACCTTTAAGAATTCTGTCTTTGCTCATGATCACACTTTAAATGTCATAAAGTCTCTGAAGAACACGGCCTTACCTGTTTTAACCCCCTCTGCCTCATCTGCGTAGTTTTCTTACAAAGGGCCCGCTCTCACATCACCATGTGAGCGAGTTAATTGACGTATCATAGTCTTCATTGTTTTGTAGTTTGTGCACCTCCGTGCCACTACTTATTCTTCTCCCAGCCAACCAGTCAGGCCTGGTGGGGTGGACATGAATAAAACAGCAGTATTATAAATGTCTTTCGTATCCACATGTTGACAGGTTGCTTTTCTTCAGTCAAAACTGGAATTGGTAACATTAGGTTTGGTGTATTTTGGGCGTTTTCTGCACTGAGAACCAAATAGCCTATCAAGATAGATCACTATCATTTAAAAATAGCTCAGTGGATTAAAGATAAAAGACCTTAGGAGGCCTGTCATATGACATACTCTACATTTAATACATTGACAGGTTTTGATGATTCATTTCTTTGGCCTCTCAAGTATAAAGTTTTTTGTTTTTCGGCTTATCAGCTGCAAGTCTACATTATTTTGTGTATTACATTGGACATTTTTGAAGCCAATTTGTCATCTGTGATTAACTGATTCATAGGAAGAGGAAAGGAATTGGGGTTGCAACTGGTTCAATCCCAGGACGGGCCAAGGGCCGGGGTGCCCCTAAGCAAGGCACCCGATCCCCATTGTTCCTGTGCTGGGCTTGTGTGCGTTCACAATTGGTGTTTGGGTGAAATGCAGAGGTCAAATTCATTATAGCTAATTGGTTTGTGTGTAAAAATGACTGATTCTAATTCTAAAAAGATTAGAATCTTGTGGTAAATCTGCTCCTAAATCTGGGTACTACATAGGTTGTTGCTCGCCTGTGAGTCAGCTTTATACAACACAGCTCATCATTACAGAAGCTTCTGAAAGAAACAACATTATGGCAATTTTATCTAAAAGCAACAGCTTTAGGAATAATGTTGCCAGTAAACTGACCTATAATGTTGCTTTTGTAGTCCAAATCGGTGAAGGATTACTTCACCGATTTGCATTTAGCTTTGTATTGCTGGAATAGGGAAAGCAGTTTTGAAAAATTGTGCTTCCCAACCTCAGTTTCCCCAGAGTCGAGAAATATCTTCATTCTTTTTTTTGTTAACGTGCCCACCAGTGATACTTGGTCCGAGCCTTGGTCTGATTTTTTAAAACGGACCTCATTCCCAGAATGTAAACAGTGTCCGCCATCTTTGCTAACAGTTATGCTAACAGGACCAAGTGTAAGCTCGGTGAAATATTCCTTTAACACCTGCATGTCACAACCGAACAAGGACTTGAACCCAATAGCACGACTCAGAGACAACTTCCAAAAAATACTCTAATTTATTGGACAAAGTAACAAATAAAAATCACTCTCAAAGGGAGGAAAAGTATCAACAGAAAATCACTCTATCGAGGAATCACTAGATAAGCAAAAGGCCAAAGTAACAAATTATAATCACTCACTGGGAGGAGACAAAAGGTCTAAGCAAGGTGCCAAATCAAAATCACTCTTCACGAGGAAAAAACTCTGATGGCTCAAAAAGGGACAAAACAAAGTAGCAACTAAGAAAAGCAAAAACCTTACAAACAATTGACGTGGCATGGATTGGCGTGGGTTCTCTGGCATGACAGACAAGACGAACTGACGCAGGGCAGAGGGAAGCACAGGCTATATGTAACTCAAAGTAAATGGGGAACAGGTGGAAACAATCAGGGCGGGGAAGATAATCAGACTGGCGGGAAAACTACAGGGGAAGGGCAAGTTATCTGAAACGAGAGGAAAGAGAGATGTCAAAATAAAACAGGAAGTCACAAAACAAATAGAAGGCAAAACTAAACATAACTTAACACAACTTTCTGGATATGACAGTACCCCCCCCTCTAGGGACGGCACCTGACGGCCCAGATAACTGAGGGTGGCGTCTGTAAAAGTCTGTGATGAGGTCAGGATCCACAATAAAGCTAGCAGGAACCCATGATCGTTCCTCTGGACCGTAGCCCTCCCAATCCACCAGGAACTGCCTGCCCCGGCCCCTGTTGCGCACAGCCAGCAGAGCCTTGACTGAGTAGACAGGGCCGCCGTCGACCATCTGGGGAGGTGGAGGGGGTGCGGCTGCGGGCACCATGAGGCTTTCCTTAACCGGTTTCACCCGGCTGACGTGGAAGGTGGGGTGGACTCTCATGGACCGGGGCAAACGCAGACGGACAGCGGAAGGGCCGATGACCTTGGACACTGGGAAAGGCCCCACGAACCGTGGAGCCAACTTCCTGGAGGCGACTTGGAGAGGCAAATCCCGCGTAGAGAGCCAGACCTTCTGGCCAGGCTTGTATACAGGCGCAGGTAGGCGCCTCCGATCAGCAGCCCTCTTCATGCGGTCCACACTGCGTAGGAGTGCCTTACGGGCGGCTGCCCAGATGCGGTGGCATCGCCGGACCATGGCATGGGCCGACGGGACGATGATCTCCTTTTCTGTCTCGGAGAAGACAGGGGGCTGGTAGCCGAAGACGCACTGGAATGGAGACATGCCAGTTGCCGAGGTGAGAAGAGAGTTGTGGGCATATTCCACCCACACCAGCTTCTTGCTCCAGGAAGCCGGATTCTGCGACACCAGGCATCGAAGACAGGTCTCTAACTCCTGGTTGAGACGTTCCGTCTGGCCGTTGGCTTCTGGGTGATAACCAGAGGTGAGGCTGACGGTGGCCCCGATGAGCTTGCAGAACTCTTTCCAGAACCTGGATATGAACTGGGGCCCCCGGTCTGAAACAATGTCTTTGGGAAAACCATGAATACGAAATACTTGAGTCATCATAATCTCTGCCGTTCTTTTGGCAGATGGAAGCTTGGGTAATGCTATGAAATGAGTCATTTTAGAAAACCTGTCTACCACTGTGAGCACAGTGGTGTTTCCTTCAGAGACCGGGAGCCCCGTGACGAAGTCGAGTGAGATCTCAGCCCATGGACGAGTGGGAACAGGGAGTGGCTGCAGCAACCCCATCTGCGCTCTGGAGGAGGTCTTGTTGCGGGCACAGATGGAACACGCCTCCACATACTCCCGAACCTCCCTCTCCATGGAGGGCCACCAAAACCTCTGGGAAATGACGTACATGGTCCTCTTAACTCCTGGATGGCAGGTGAGCAGTCCGGTGTGAGCCCAATGGATCACCTGTGGACGCATAACAACAGGGACAAACAAGCGATTCTCCGGACAACCACTAGGTGTCGGATTCTCACCATTAGCCTGCTTCACCTGAGATTCTATCTGCCAACTCACCGCTCCTACCACACGGTTCAGTGGTAGGATGGGCTCCGGTTCCTTGGCAGTAGGCTCGGGGTCAAACAGACGGGACAAGGCATCGGGCTTGGTGTTCTGGGACCCCGGCCTATAAGACAGAACAAAGTTAAATCTGTTAAAAAAAAATGTCCATCTGGCTTGGCGAGAGTTCAGTCTCTTTGCTTTGCGAATATATTCCAGATTCTTATGATCTGTCCATACAATGAATGGGTGCTGTGCGCCCTCTAACCAATGTCTCCACTCTTCCAAAGCTTTTTTCACTGCTAATAACTCACGGTTCCCAACATCGTAGTTTCTCTCTGCCGGCGAGAGTTTATGAGACAGGAAGGCGCAGGGATGAAGCTTGTTGTCCTTCTCAGAGTGCTGGGAGAGTACTGCCCCCACTCCATTATTGGAGGCATCCACCTCCACCACAAACTGCCGGCTGGGATCAGGAACTGTGAGAATGGGGGCAGTAGTGAATCGCACTTTGAGCTGCTGGAAGGCCTCCTCAGCTTGAGGGGACCACAAAAAAGGAGACTGAGGAGAGGTAAGTGCATGTAGAGGTGCAGCTGTGGCACTGAAGTTTCGGATAAACCTCCTGTAAAAGTTAGCAAATCCTAAGAATTGTTGAACCTTTTTGCGGCTATCAGGTGTTGGCCACTGAGCCACAGCGCTAACTTTAGCCGGATCCATTTGCACCTTTCCAGGGGCTATGATAAAGCCAAGGAAAGATACAGTGTCGGCATGGAATTCGCTCTTTTCTGTCTTGACATATAATTGGTTCTCCAGCAGTCGCTGGAGAACCTGCCGTACATGATGCACATGAGAGTCTAAATCTGGGGAGAAGATCAATATGTCATCTAAATACACGAACACAAAGTGGTTCAGGAAGTCTCTCAGTACATCGTTGATCATTGCTTGGAAGACAGCAGGAGCATTGGTCAACCCAAACGGCATGACTAGGTACTCGTAATGACCACTAGGAGTGTTAAAGCCTGTTTTCCATTCATCCCCCTCTCTGATCCTAACCAGATGATAGGCGTTTCTGAGGTCTAATTTAGTGAAAACCTTAGCTTGCTGAAGCTGATCAAAAGCTGATGACATTAGTGGCAGAGGGTACCGATTCTTAACAGTTATGTCATTAAGTGGTGCATAGTCTATACATGGTCGGAGTGTCCCATCTTTCTTTCCCACAAAAAAGAACCCTGCCCCCGCTGGAGATGAAGAGGGGCGGATAAGACCAGCCTTTAACGAGGACTCAATATACTCGGTCATAGCCTTCTTTTCGGGGCCAGAGATGGAATATAGTCTACCCTTAGGAATAGGGGACCCCGGGATCAAATCAATGGGGCAATCATAAGGCCTGTGGGGAGGAAGGGAGGTTGCCTTCTTTTTACTAAATACCTCACTCAACTCGTGGTAACATCTTGGGACTGAAGTCAGGTCAGGAGTTTCAGAGTCTGTGACATGAACAGAGGCAATGTTATCACTAGTTTTCACATTATGACAAGACTTTAAACACTTGGTTTTACATTCTTCTGCCCAGTTCAAGACCCTCCCAGTACTCCAGTCAATGTGCGGGTTATGTTTCTTCAGCCAGGGAAAACCCAAAATGAGAGGATACTGGGCAGAGTTATATAAATGAAATTGCATAAGTTCATAGTGGTTATCAATGATAACTGTGAGCAGTTCAGTCTTGTGCGTCACTCGAAAAATCAGACTGCCATCGAGAGCGCTGGCCTCTATAGGCTGAGATAATTGTTCTGTTTTTAGCTTGAGTCTCATGGCAAAATCCCAGTCCATGAGACTTTCATCAGCCCCCGAGTCAATGAGAGTCTCCAAACTAAGTGTGGTGTTGTGATGCCTCACCTTAGTCTGGGTTAAAGCTCGAGGAGGGAATTCCGTGGAGGAGAAACGTCTCCCCAGTACCCCCCTGTCGACTGGTGAGCCTGTGCCTTTTGCCGGACACGCTGCTAGCAGATGCCCTTGCTGTCCGCAATAGAAGCACCTGCCTTCCTGCAGGCGACGACGGCGCTCCTCTGTGGACAGTTTGGTTCGCCCCAACTGCATGGGCTCCTCCACCTCCTCGGATGGCCTCTCCCTCCGGGTAATGGGTGATGGAGCACGTGAGGAGCTCCGCCAACTGGGTGTAGTGACAGCAGCGCGACCCTGATGACGACCAGCTGCAGAGGCCATTCGGCTTCGTTGTAGCTCCTGTAAGCGGTTGTCTGTTCTTATGGCCAGAGTCATTACTGAGTCTAGATCAGAAGGCAAATCTAGGGGCACTAACAAGTCTTGAATTTGATCTGAAAGTCCCTTGAGAAAAACATCATACAGGGCCGTGGTATTCCATCCGCTATCCGTGGCTAGGGTGCGAAAGCGGATAGCATAGTCACAAACAGAGTCTCTATTTTGTTTGATGTTGCTCAACTCACGTGCTTTCTCTCGGTCGGATGAGAGGGGATCGAAAGCCTTCCGCAGAGCCTGTTTAAACTCCTTGAGGGATCCGCAGATCATTGAATCCCGAGACCATTCAGCCGTAGCCCATGCCCTCGCCCTCCCGGTGAGGTGGGAGATCATGAATGCCACCTTCGATCGTTCCGTAGGAAAGGCTGAGGGCAAGTGTTCATAATGCATATCACAGTCCACAATAAACGCCCGACATCCTCCTGACTCACCAGAAAACTTTTCTGGGGGGGAAAGGCGAAGAGTCGTGGCATGGGGAGCTGAGATCAATGAAGCTCTGGTATCCGCCGGAGATGGTGTGGTCATGGTGTCTGAGGAAGAGGGATCCCTTGTGAGATGAGCAAGGACTTGATGTACTTGGTTTGCCAGGAGGTTAACTTGGGCTGTCATAGAGGCTTTGAACTCCTCCTGACTTTTAGCCATCCCCTTCCCGCCACTGTGCAGAGAGGCCATGTGCTCCTCTTGCTGAGTCAGGCGGGTGCTCTGGGAGCGAACGGCCGCTGTCAGTTGTTCTGAGTCGGCTGGGTTCATGCTGGTCAGTTCGTAATGTCACAACCGAACAAGGACTTGAACCCAATAGCACGACTCAGAGACAACTTCCAAAAATACTCTAATTTATTGGACAAAGTAACAAATAAAAATCACTCTCAAAGGGAGGAAAAGTATCAACAGAAAATCACTCTATCGAGGAATCACTAGATAAGCAAAAGGCCAAAGTAACAAATTATAATCACTCACTGGGAGGAGACAAAAGGTCTAGGCAAGGTGCCAAATCAAAATCACTCTTCACGAGGAAAAAACTCTGATGGCTCAAAAAGGGACAAAACAAAGTAGCAACTAAGAAAAGCAAAAACCTTACAAACAATTGACGTGGCATGGATTGGCGTGGGTTCTCTGGCATGACAGACAAGACGAACTGACGCAGGGCAGAGGGAAGCACAGGCTATATGTAACTCAAAGTAAATGGGGAACAGGTGGAAACAATCAGGGCGGGGAAGATAATCAGACTGGCGGGAAAACTACAGGGGAAGGGCAAGTTATCTGAAACGAGAGGAAAGAGAGATGTCAAAATAAAACAGGAAGTCACAAAACAAATAGAAGGCAAAACTAAACATAACTTAACACAACTTTCTGGATATGACACTGCATTTTGTAACATTTGCAATAGGATTACAATCTTATATGAAAGTTACCTTAACCCACTAAAAGTATGTCATTGAATGTCATTTTAAACAGTTTGGACTCGGGCCCAGCCGGTCAGAGATTCATGCAGAACTACTGTATAAAGTTAAAATAATATAGATGTCATTAAAATGGGGCGTGTTCCTCTGTGATATTCAGTGAGTGTTTGTTACAGCGGGGAACCTTCTGGTTATAGAGACGGAGATCATGAGGAAGATGCAAAGTTTGGCTGTATTTGACTTCACTGAGTAGGAACGGGCGGTTTGAGCTCCGGTGAAGCGATTCATAGACTTAACAGAATGAATTAATGTCTGCAGGTGAAGAGGCTGCTGCTGCTCGGGAAAACTTTCATAGGGTTGCTGTTGTTTTAAGAAATACTCTTGGAGCAGGTTGTGTGGGATGATGGTGAAAGCCTGAAGTTTCCCCGAAGCTTCCGCTCTCCGTGAAGATGCAGTTAAATCACTAGAGTTTAAAAAGAAGTGTTCAGACAAACTGACGTGTCGAGAGGAGAGGGGTGAGACTGGGTTACACCTAGGTGGGTATGACAGCCTATTCAAAACTGTGACAGACTGTGGCTTATAGTCTCAGGAATTGAAAATCCCCCTGCACTTGAAGTGAAGCACAATAATGTTGACAATGCAATCTCGGTTGAAGCCTTTTTGTCACTAACGGTAGACAGGATAATACATTTTGAATTATCTCACCTGGCTCTGGTGGAAAACAACCTTCAGGCTACATTTACGAAGTCTAAGAACTCTTGCAATTATTAAATAATTGGCCACTTTAATAAAAAATAAATGCCTCTGTATGGATTAACAGACATTTCAAATGCATTTTACGGCACTTAAATAAACCTCTCAAGTACTTTCCAATACTTGTCACAGTCGCTGTGAGTTCAATAGTTTAATAATTCATTTTCAGCTTCTTAAATGTGAATATTTTCTGGTTTCTTTGCTCCATAGAACAAAGAAATCATTAAAACTGAATCGTCATCATTTTCAAGTTTGACAAACACTGATCAACGTTATCTGCCATTTTTATGGGTGAAACAACTCATAGATTAATGTGGAAAATAATGGTCAGTAATCATTAGTTGCAGTGCTGGATGCATGGCACCAGGTTTAGGTCAGTATCAGGTCCACAGATTGATGCTTACTGTCATCTTTGTCAGGTTATTAAATGCTATATTTCTCCTTTTCTCATCTTTTTTCTTTTATCTTTTCTTCCTGACAAAGAAAGAAACACTGTTGTTGAGTATTTCTTCTTTTTCGGTCATTGCCTGTATCTAAAAATACACAACACACATGAGAAGTGACAAAGAGAATGATATGATCGCCACCGTCACCCCAACCTGGTCCCTGATTGGCTGGGCTGGCTTGATTCATCGCTGCCTTAGATCTTATTTCCAGCACACTGGAAATATGATCCGAGGTTTGCGGTGATGGTGGTGGGGTCAGTGGGTCTCAGTGGGCTGTGTCTTTGTATATTTTACACTTTGCTGTTTGGGGTCAATTAGCTGTGACTTTAAAAAACATCTGCAAAGAAACAAAAAGAGATGATGAAGTGTTTGTCCATGCTCATCAGCCTTTTTCACAATTCTGGTTGGCTCGCTGCTCATTATCTCAGGTTTTTCCATTACTTAAACATGGATGTAAAAACATTTTAATAATTTGCAAATGATTGCATTGCTCCCACGAAATGACTTAAGGGTTCTTTAGGGTTGGAATCAACGATGTCTTTGTCCTGCAGCTCTCAGTGCCCGTTAAACTCGCTTGCTTCTTCTGGGCTGACTTCTTCTGCTCTTTTCCCTTTTGTTACAGGGGAAATGTCAGCCATTATTAGGTTTGTGATACAAACAGCATCCGTGAGTGAATTGCCGCCAACGGTTCGCATATGAATCACATCAGTGCTCACGGCCATGTCAAAAATACAAAAATGTGATCTTAATGTCTGTCGTCAAGTAATGTGTTCATTTAGTGAGTCAGATATTATGCACTTTAAGCATCCACTGCAACATGTAGATACTTTTAGAGGTGGTTAGAGTCATCTTTGGGTCACTCATCCACAATCAATGTGGGACTCTTGGGACTTGGGAGAAACTTGGGAGAAACTTGGGAGAAACTTGGGACTCTCAGTCCTTGTCCTTGACATTCATGAACATCAAAGCACATGAGGCATGAAAAGGTCTTCAGCGATGTGTTTGTGTCCTTTTCCCACTGGAGCCAAGTCGGTAATTTCCTGGAACTGCTCCTTTAGCCTGCTCTAACCTACAATCAAGCAAGCGAGAAAACCTTATGAGAGGAAAGCATCTGTATTACTGCAACTACAGATTCTTTTCTTCATAACTTGAGTACTTAAATGGAGCAAAGAAACTGGAAAACATTGTCATTTAAGAAGCTGAAAAACCAGAAATCTTGTTTTAATTATAGATACAAAAAAAGTTTAGATGAGATTTTTATACCAGATATTCTGCCTCTGAGCCTGGCACCAGCACCACTAGCTGGATGTGCAGTATATTAGGTGATGTAAGGTTAAGTGCATTTATTCTCGTCTTCTTTTTTTCCTTTGCTTTGTGCTTGGTGAACAGACGTATGTGACGGTCCACTTGTGTCCAGTTTGCCGCCGTCATCCTTCAGGAGTTCCTCCCAGCTGTCCGGCAGCCATGGGCCGGTGTTTGCCAAAGTCAACAGGAGAGAAGGTGAGAACTCATCACTGCTTAAATATTTTAAAACTCTCTGCAATAACAACAACACATTTTAAGATAGACGTAGACCTACATTGTCATAAATGATAACTGGTTGGTTCTGGTCCAATGACTGGCTGTGGTGCTGTAAAACATTTGCAATAAAATCCTTTCACATCATTTCCTCTTAGTGTACAAAGATGACTTAGCTCATAAAATGAAGATAGAGTGAGAGTGGGAAGTGTATTTGAATGAAGGGTTTCTTCAGCATTCTTTTTTGGTAAAAAAAAAAAAGCAAAAAGAAATACTCGGCATGTAGACCAAATATTAAATTACACAAGGAGAGGTACTTGAATGAAGTTTTTTATTCAAATTTTCAGGAACATGAATACAAATGTATTTAAAGAGTAAGAAAAAGCAGAGCAACGAAAAACAAAACAGCACAGACTAAACAAAAACAGCATACCTAAAAATACCACTCCAAAGTCCGAAGCGCACAGCACAGGATTGTAGTCCTTGACAAGATTAATGAATGATTTATTTCACAAATCAATTCAATAATAAACTAAGGAACCCCCCTGGTACCACAAAAACAATTATTTATTTACATATAGAGCATCGACAGTATTTTAACATAGCATGAAACTAAACACAGAGTCTTCAAAGGTGCGGTGTCGAACCCCCTATGAGATACTTCCTGCTTTTATGAAAGACAGAAACTGATCCCAGGCAAGCAAGTATGATTCTTTACAGTTTTGCAGTTTAGTTATCCGTAACACAAAGGACGCATTAACTTAACTCCTTCTCTATATTGAGGAGTAACTTTATTTTTAAGCGTTTCCAGTTACAGAAGATAAACTCTTGCAGCTGAAATAAAGCCTGTAAGAGCCAGAGCAGATACTGGTGTAGAAGTGTTGGGTAAACACGACCTGTCCAGAGTTGAACTGACTCAGGCTCGGTGCGTGAATGTTGTCATATAGCCACACTGTCTGTAGAGCAGCATCACTGATCAGCAAACAACACATCCTGAGGGGTGTTTAATCATCACTGGCAAACCTCACTTATGCAAAATACTGCAACTTGTGCTGACATGGCTCGTCTGTAGCGTTCTTACTGACAGACCATTATTCAACATTTCCAGTAAATGTTGGAGTTTTTGGGACAGAACCTGCTTTAATTTACAGTTTTTTGTCTCATTTGTCTCATCAATCATAACATCCAATTTACACATCATAGCCGTGTAAGATCACCTTGGTGATGTCGTGTTCCACCTTAATGCAATTTGTGTTTAACACTTTGCATTAATAAAATTACGCTGCGGTTTGTGCTATCGGGAAAAATTCCAGTCAAAGACAACGTGTAGTTATTACGTTTTATAGTGTTCAAATTTAAAAATGTTCGTGTACAACTGCAGTGTTTTTTTCTCTATGAAACCTTTTGTTTGTCTTCATTTTAAATTGTGAATGCACTATTTTAACAGTAAATTGGAAACAAGGCAATCAACATTCTGTTGGTCATAGTGGCAAGTGCGGAAACACACACAGACAGACAGACAGACACACAGACAGACACACAGAGCCACTAAAAACAATACTTCACTCCCACTCCTTGAAGTAATAACTGCCAGATATTGAAAGTTATTCTGGAAAAATGAACAAAAGCACTTAATCACAAGATATTTTTCTGACCCTTTTATGGGTAAAATAAGCAATGACGGACATTTTGAAGCTTCGGTGTTAAAGGGTTAAGTGGTGTTGGTGTTTAAGAAAACCCATCATATTATTTCCTGGATGTATTTGTGCAAAAGGATGTAAAATATTGTGCATACAGTTGTTTGTCAAAGTTGCTCAGCGCTCTTCTCTACCCTTTGCACTTGACAGCGGTGACCTTCTCTGTCCTCGAAAGCCGCTGTGCAACTTATCCATTAAAAAAGTTTCGGCTGTTGGCTTTTGTGCAATCATTTGTTGACATCATCTGTCAATAAGCCCCTGCAGGCCAGCGGAATGCCTGGAAAATTGAATGACAGAAAAACAGATGTCTCCCGACTAGAGAGAGTACCTCGTCTTTTTTTTACTGAGACTTTTTTTTCTCCTGCTCCGTGGGCTGCAGTGGTGCATTTACGTCTTTGAGCGGGGGAAAAAAAAAAAGAAAAAGGCTTTGCCTCTCAACAGGAAGCTGAGCACAAAACATCAAAGACAAATTTCAGTGAGCTTCACACAGTCTGAAAGAAACCGTTGTGGTCACTGGAGATACTAGATGGAGGGAGACAGACACTGTTGAGACAGGTGGATTGATAGATAGGACGGTGGTTTACTGCCAACAATCTGTATAAAAACGCATTGGATTTATATCACACTGGTGCATCGGGAAGTCCACCGGGCCACTTCCTCTTACCTGGGGTATAAATCCGAGCTGTGATTCACGAACCACAGAAACAACCGAGGAGGGAGCTGGCTGCTGGGGCAGAGTGTTATGAAGGACTATCATCTTGTTTCAGAGGCTTGCATATTTGTCTGTTTTATAGATCTCAGAAGCCAAAACAGAAAATAATCAGGGCGCCTGGGATTTCTTTCCCTTTCACTCCCCAACTGTGAAAATAATTTGACCAGCTGAGACAAATTGAAAAATAAGGCAGCCAAATTTTGTTTTCTAAAGTTGTTTGATTGTGAAGGCTGTTCAGATTGTTGTCTTTTCCTCCCTCCCTAATCACATATGAACACATTGTTGTAAATTAAAATGAGGGCGACATTATTGGTAGGCACAGCTGAGACATAAAGCCAATCGCCCAGCTGGGCTGTTTCCTGCAGACGACAGCACCATTTGAGCGTAATGCATGTGCGTATACATACATTCAGTCAGTGCAGGTTCACGCTTAATGTCTTAATTGTCTGCAAAACCTGATACTTTACCAGAAATCTATTTCTTTTGCATTATGTTTGAGCTTGTGGAGCCTTCAGTTTTCTTCAGCAGCGACTCACCACCACCACCAGCAGCAGCTACATTTCCATTCAAATGTTTATGGGCAGTAAAGTACATTGGTGCATGTTTTGCAAGTCACTACAGAGACATAAGAATGGATAAAAACAACAACAAAACCTCATTACTTCTAAAATCTGGTTTAGTGAGGTAACATTCAAATTTAGCCTTATTGATACATTAAAGACTATGGGGTTTTAATACAATATAGTACATTATTTCATTCTGTTCATCTTTATTTGAGATTTTAACCCACTTTATTGAAGTTGTAAGACTGGATGTGGTTTATCGGATGTGAAGAGAGCAGATAGCAGATGTTTCATGTTATTTGTCATTTTCCATCTTGTATCCATATTTTGTGGATATTTTCAAATCAAACATACACATAACAGGCTAATGGAAACCCACAGGCTCACATAACTGATAAGCAGTTTGCTTGTAGACATCTGATTTCCAACCCCAAGTTGTTATTAAAGACCTTAATCTTTTTAGGCCAAGTGAACAGCTGGGACGATACAGCTTTGGCCTCATGGTCTCATATTAGCAGGCCAACACATATGGTTCGCACGCCCCGCACTTCCACCTTTGCGTCTCTCTCTGTATGTTTCATACTGCATGGCTGTACACAAAAATTGGGCCGACAGCAGCAGCAGCAGGAAGCAATGGCCCCTTTACTCATGGGCAATTAATTAAACTGGAAAATGCCCTGGCACGATTACCTCCTCTGGTGAAGTCACTAAAAAGGTGATGATTAATACCATTCACATTGCAGGTGGTTGTTCTGCTTCCCTTTTTTTTCTTCCCACCCTGCATCACACGTGTCACCCGTGCGTGAACTGGGAAGTCAGTTTTTGCCGAGAACAAAGTGAGTCATTGCCCTCACTCTGGTTACTATTTTACTTTGGTGTCTCTTTAAGAAATCCTTTAGATTTGTATTTTATTAATCCCCTTAGGGAAATCTCTTTTCTGCATTTAACCCATCCTCTACTAGAAACCTTCCTAGAATTAGGAACAGTGGGCAGCACTGGGGGTTTCTTGCTCAGGGGTACCCAAGCCCTTTGACCTGGTGGTGACTCGATCCTGCAAGTCCAAATAAATCAAACCGCATAAGGTATAGGATCATATTTTATGTTCCAAATACATTCAAAACCCATTTAAATATTTAAATTTTTTTTTTTTTTTTTACCTGAATGAACTGGGTGTCCTCCATGAGTTCATCCTATTTATTTATTTAAAATAAATAGATAAATATGAGTTCATGAGTACATGCTGTTGTAGAACATAAATGATAAGGGAGAGGCCAGAAATAAGGGCCTTGACACTGAGTTACGCAGGAGCCTTTAATGGAAGACCATGTTTTAAAGGTGAGGGAGGCAAAGCCTCAGCAGATGGTAGTCAGATGGAATGGAACGGTTCAGTACATCTTTTTTGTTGCGTTTCCATTAGGAATAGTATCAAAAATAATAATACTTTGGCACCCCTCCCTTGGGGTACAAGAGTAAAATAAGGTAAGGTGCGGTCAGGGTGGCTCCACCCACAATAGTCGGCTGATTGGCTGACAGATAAAAAGTCTCTCTCTTGTGTTTGGTGTAAATATCCCAATGAAGTCGAGGCAAAAGCCTGCAGTCTATTCTCAGACACAGCTTGACGTCTTGTTGATATAATCAGCCACACTCCCCTTACCAAGTAAAGGTACTGTCCTCAGATGAAACGCAAGCCTGACCCAGGGCTTTACCATTCTAAACTGTACCATGATGGAAACACAGTCACAGACTGGACAACCCGTGACCAAGTGGAAAGGGAATTTGGCTTGTAACTGGAGGGTTGCCGCATCAAGTCCCCACCAGGTCAAAAGGACAGCAAAAGGGCCGTACCCCTGAGCAAGGTACCCAACCCCCACTGCTCCTAATTCTGAAAAAGCTGAACAACTGCACACAACAATGAAAAGTTACATTCTATTGAATAGCAGTTTGTAAACATAATAAAAAAAAGAACTTCCCATAAGAATTAAGTCAGTATTCTGTGCCACGAAAGCCAATGTCAATGTAAATGACCTCACTCAAATTTATGGTGTGGAAACATTGTCTCTAGTGTTGATGATAAGAATTTTAAAGTGGTGACTTGACGACCTCTGTCATGTCTCATTGTCTGGTGTTCTGTTCATTTAATTTAACCAACAAATGTCAGTAACGCCCTTACGGGTCTTTATGACATGATATGCTGCGATGTCAGATCATGTACATATTTAACAATTCAAATAATGTGGTGATTGCACCTGCATCTTACACACACACACACACACACACGCATTTTCTTTTTTCTTTTTTTTTTTAAAGCACTTATATTAGTTCTCAAAGCTCCAGAAATAGTGTACATGGGAAAAAAACAAACAAATTTAATCTTTTTTATAATGGATAAATATGTAAATGCTATGGCCACACTAAGGGATAAGTGATTTAAAAAAAATATCAAGTGCCAGATGGAAATAGACAACTTACTTTCTTACATTATTTTCTTAATCAGCTTACAATTTCCCAACAGTTTTTAATCAAAAACCTTTGATTGAGATGTTTTATTCCGTGCAAGTGCAGCACCTTTTGCTTTCCACTTTTCTTAGAGTCTTAAATTTGACTTTTGAGCTGATTGGAATAAGTAAGTACTGTAGCGCTGGAAATAGACACAGCACTGTCTTTGTCATGGACACATCCTGACAGTCTTCACCGTCTTGAGTTGCCGCCAATCACAGCAGACGTTTGTTTAAGTTTGGGAGTGTGAATCTCCATCTGGTGATCCATTACTGAGTCGACAGGCTCACCTTTGACTCACCTTTGACTGTCCTGATGGAGGCTGCAGAGTATGTACACTCAGGAACATGGCTGCAGTTTTTCCTGCTGTAGTTTTTCTGTTTTTCTTCGCTTACAGTATGTTCTCATAGCACCACAGTCAATTATCAAAACCTGCCTTCCCCCCCCCACATTATCCACTTTTCTCCCTCAGGTGTGACATTTACCCGCTCCTTTCATCATTTATTACCTCTTGGTCATAATCTGCAGCCACTCTCTTGCACTTGAAGCAGAGTGTGGTCTATTGTAATAGTAATTTAAAGTCGGCCCTTTCGGGGCTGCCAAGAAAACATTGAGATAAATTAATTCCATCCATATAATCAAATGTTAATTAGAGCATTTAACATTTATAGCTAAATGTTAATGGAAGTATTTAACGCCTAAATGATCCCTGTTTTTCAGCGGGCCATACTGATAATTGCAAATTAAGAAGCACTGTAATTACGCTGAAATAGACTTGGAACACTTCATCAGTCCCAAGTAATCATCTTCTGGAAGTAGTCCTTTAGATATCGGACGGGGATTTAAACACTAGCAGAGGATATAGGTGGAAGTGTAGAGGCAGAGTCAGGTATTGATCACTGTGTGATGTTTATGTGCCTCTTCTGCTGCTCATAAACACCTTATCTTTTTAAATTCTACAGCTCCTCCACTCAAATCCTCTTAATCTAAGGTAGTTGTCGCCAGCGTAAATCTAATTATAAGGGTAAATATTGTTTAATTCCTTTTACCAAATGCCGTGAAAGGCTTCACTCCATAGGTTCCTCTCTATATTGCTTTTACATCCCCTCTCTCTCCATCTACTGGAAATAGCACAAGCCGTTAATCCATGGCAGCCCCCTTAAAACGATTTTTATGCTGTGACTAAACTATCTGCGGTCCAGATAGCTACTTAAGGATGCGCAGTCATATAAATGAAATACATGACAATGTTTTCACAAGGTAGGCTTAAAACATAAAAAGGAGGCTAAATGTGATTTGCAATAAGAGGAAAAAGCTTAAAACACGCAGAGGGGAAAATGATGTAAACATCTCTGATGGTGTTTTTAAATTATTTAAGATGCAAGTAAAAGAGAAAAAACATAATAAAAACAGCACAGGTTTCTTCTGCTTAAACTTCCCTGTAGTAGTGATGAAAGTAGTTTGTTGTCTCTTTTCTTCTGAATAGGAACATCATTTAGAAATGTTGACATAATGTCGTAAATAAAGTGAGACTTACAGTCAGGCTGAGGTCTTTTTCACAGTTGGCCCCGATGGCGATTCAATATTTGCTCTTGTTTATTTGCTCTTATGCTGAGTAATTCTTGTTTACACACGCAGCTGATTATTATATCCTAATTTTTCATGGAAATCCCTTAAGCTCCACTTATTATTGAGAGTTAAATAACTCTCAATTAATTGCTCAAATTCACTTCAAGGCAATTTTTCAGCGTACTTTAAAATCCACAGTCTTACTTGATGAGGTAAAAGTATCTGGTCTTTCCGACGTCTTCCGATCACTCACTTTGAGACACGCCGAGTTTGGGTGATTTGTCTTGAGTAGAAGTTTTAATGTCTCCAACCTCCTTTTCCGTTTTTGTCTTCCTGTTCCCTTTGCGTCTTCACTTTTTAGTAATGAATCACTGCTAAACAAAATTTGCATTTGCTCTTGGCATAACAAGGGTTGTTGTGTCAGTATTTATTTCCCACTCAGCACTAACATGGTTAAGACTGCAGACATGAGCAAAGGGATAAAAAAATCATAGGTTAAATGACTCATGAAAAACAAAAAAACAAATTTAATTTCCATTCCATTTGTTAAAGAAGAAGGCAACGTCTTTGGCTTGCAGGTATTTGCAGATCAACCTCGGCGTCTTCAGTTTCAAACGAGTGATTTAATAAACACAGTTGCGCCATTAAAATGTAAGAAATGCTTCAGCTAATAAAGATTTTATAGCAATGTTGCTGGAATTTATAGCAGTCTAACCAAAGGCAATCAGCTATATAAACTTGGAAGTCACTGTAGTATCACAAACTGTAATATAACTCCGGAAAATAAAAGTTTTTGCAGCTTAAATCACATTTAACTGCCAATCCTCTGTGATTATAAGGGCATGGCTTTGTTTCAGCTTTGTAAAAACAACAATCCGTTGTATCCATTCATTCATAAATGTGTCGTAGGAACGTTTGCACATGAAGAGATGAGCACTGACAAATTGTTAATCCTGCCAACGAGCACAACACAAAATACATAAAAAACCCAGACGTCAGCTGTGCAGTTTTTTATCTCAACCTGGCATAGTTAATGTAGAGGCTACTAAATAGGAATGTCTGATCATTTATTCTATTTCTGATGGAAGTTGAAGGGAATGATACTTGATACAATGCCGATGACAGAGGTGCAGACAATGTTTAACCCTTTTAACAGCGAGTGTTTCGCAGACGACGCGTTTGCACAAGCGCATTTTGCATTACTGTACTTATGCGACGGTTTGTGCTATTGGAAACATTCCAACTGTTTCTTAAAGTTTAGAAGTTGCACGTCAAAAGCCAACATGCGGTTATTACAGTAATTTCACTCGCGCTGTTGCAGGAAGCGAATGAGTGTCTTTGTCACCAGAGAGGAGAGAGTTAAAAATATCCGTATACAATCTCCATTTTTACTTGGAGACTGAGTGAAGTATTGTTATTAGTGGCTCTGTGTGTTTGTTTGTGTTTCCGCACTTGCACTTGCCAATAAGACCAGCAGTGGCCGCCAGATGCTTATAGGTTGACCCACAGAGGTTTGTTGCGTGAATGGGGTGAAGTCTGCCATCTCCGATTGCCTTGTTTTGGCCTGAAATTGTATGTGTATATACACATATATGTGTATGTATATATATATATATATATATATATATATATATATATACATATATATATATATATATATATATATATATGTACATATATATTACTACATTACTTTCAGAATCCACACTCTGTCTTTGTGTTTCAAAGATTTTATGGCCCAAGAAAGGAAGTTGTTTTTGTCTGTTTGTCCTGCTTTTAGCAGCTTCTCCTCCAGATGGTTCCTTCTTAGGAGGTGGAGCCTGTGCCACTGCAGTTGTGTTAATCCCAAAGAACAGTTTATTACAACAGATGTAAAATATATATTTATATACACCTGGTGTTTCTGTACAAAATTCTGCAGGTGGATTTTTGGCTCATTCTTTGCTGCTATAATTCTTCTACAGTTACTTAACCTGCTCTTAAACTGGCAGCAGACTATAAAAGAGCACGTCATTTAATGGTGGCATGATTGTAAGCTGTAATCATGCATGGATTTTAAGGTTGTAGACCTCAAAAGGTCAGACCTCGTGCTATTTTGTTAAGACGGAATATAGAGAGTGGCGCACTATGTTGAGCTTTAAAATATTCTCATCAAAATCTGCTTTCTTTTGCACTCGCCTCACTGTGGGAGTGCCATTTTGGTTCCACCATGTTCCCGTTTTAATTTAAAATGCTATTAAGCATAAGATGCTATTCTTGTTCAGAGTAAGTCAAGGACACTTGTAAAGGACAGCGGGGAGGGGTCTTCCCAAACTGGCTGCTGCTGCAGGAACACATTTTTGTTCTGTCTCCTGCCACTGTGCAAAAAAAAGAAAAGAAAAGAAAAGAAAGAAGTCATAATCTAGCCCTGACACCACGTCTTTGGCCTGAATCCCAGCACCGAGCCAGGAGGAAGCTTCCAAACAACATTCCCTTTGATGCTTTCACACTGTAGCACCAAGTAAATCCATGGATTAAAGCAGCAATGACACATTTACTGATTTGTACGTAGTTTCATGGAGTTTCATGGATTCGCTGGAAAGCCGTCGTAAATGAGATGGTTGACACTGCAGATTAGCTCAATTAGATCAATTCATCTTTTAACGGAATCACGTTTTATTGATTCTTGAGTGGAACGTTCCGCACTACGCAGTAGATGAACCGTTTCCATTTTAGAATGGAATTTTGTCAAGCAACAGTAATCACACTTTAATTTAATCTGTGCAGTCTCATAATGTTTGAAATTAGGCATGTAGTATAGTAATTATTGGAATACACTACACTGGTTATTAGTATTAGCCTTAACACGAATATCATATTGTGTCAAAGTGAACAAACTCTTCAGGGTAACAGATTTTTGGGGCTTTTTGTTTACTGTTTACTGAGCATTAATTCTAGAATAATCTTTCAGCACTCTCTGAGGTAAATCAAGTGACCTCAGAGAGCGAGAGAGCTACAGTTGCAGCCTTCTGGAGCACTGACAATATCTACTTACACTCAAAAGTAAAGACTGGGAAGAATGTTAAACTTTCAAAAGTGCAGTAAAATAAGTCTACATTGGCAGAAACTGCCTCAGGTCCTTTGTCCTGTATGAACTGAGTGCATATGTCCATGGTCATCTCATGAGAGGACAGAGAGTTGACATCCAAAAATATTAGAATTTTAATGTCCTGCACATGAAACTCACCCATCAATTATTGTTCTAGCAATTCTGCATAAGTCAGTGCTCGTGACCTGACCTGACCGTATCCTCCATGAACGAGTGTCAGAGAGAAAACAAGCCTATTTACTTGATATTTTAGTGACCAAACGAGTAACGAACAATGTGGTGGAATGACTGGGCAATTGTTTCATTCGTACTGTAATTGTTATGATTTTATTCTCATCTCTTTCATTTTGGGCTCCTTCCGCTGCTGTCTCCTCGTTCTTGACGAGTCATGATATCTTCTTCTCTCTCCTTCTGTCTGACTCCTCCCTCCTCTGCCGTCCAGGAGTTGTCAGTTTATCTGTCTTCACGAGCTTCCAGGTGTAATGAGTCAAGGTCAGCGTGTCTGCACTTTTCCTGTTGTGCTGTCAGAGTCCATGTCTAATACCGAGAAGGTAGACGTTACCTCTGGCCTTAAGCTGCCGCCCTAACGAGCAGGAAGCTCAGCACTGAAACAGAAGGATGAACTGGAGGAAATAAAGGAAATAAAATAGACCAAGCACCATTTAGCACAAGATTTACCATTGCAACCACCCACTCATAAATCTGACTTTAATTGGCGCAGGAACAAATAAGTAAATTATATTGAATTTGGAATTCTACCACAATTGGTTAGGTTGACAGTAATTCAACTTTTGCCTGATAAATAATGAGAAAATGTGTCAGGTCTTTGTGAAATAACATAATTTAATCGGACTCTTAAACAGTGCTCTTCTTCTCTACGTCTTCCCAATAAAACAACATGTCCAGTTATCAATGAAACACACTTTATTGTCCCCCACAGGGTAACTCTTCTCAGGCAAAGCATACAGCTGGATTCAGTGTGTGTGTGTGTGTGTGTGTGTGTGAAGTCAATATTTTGTTGTTTCCCTAGAAGGTGGACTCAGAATGATGTCATCAGGCGAGGGGAAGTGTCAGATTTGTCTCTCTGTGTGTGTGTGTGTGTTGAGTTATTGATTTGTATTGGTCTTATGTCAGCATGACATCATCATTAGCAACAGAATCCCCAGCCTGTGTGTGCATGTGTGTGTGTGTGTGCGCGTGTAGAAAAAGAGTCAGATGTTTGGTTGTTTACCGTTTATTACTGGACTTGCAATTTTGAAGCCTCTATTTTGTTCAAATAAAAAGGTCATTCACTCGAGACTTAGTCCAAATATTAAGATTTCTGCTCGGGTTTCGATCTCTGGAGAAGAGTAAACAATTCTGTAAAAGTCCTATAATTTTTTTTAAAAGAAAGCCTTGTTAAGTTCACTCTCCATATCAAAAATACCTTTTTGACTCAGTAAGCATTAAATCAGAGGTTTCAAACTTGTGGCCTGTGGGCTGCGTCTAACCAATCTAACCAATTTCATGCGGCCCACCACTTAATATCAATTCTGCTAGTAGGACTAGGTGTCTCAATCCCAACTGTTTTGCAAAGCACATACAGTACCTTGTGTAGAGATGTTTTGGAGAAAGTTGAGGTGGAGAAGGCAGAGTCAGGGAGAGGATCTGAACTGGACTGGACTGGAACGAACCAGACCGGACTGGACTACCCAGTCCCCCACCGTACCAAGCTGTACACTCTGCCTCCCCCTTCTTCCGTTTCTAGGTGGGAACAGAGGGCAGGTAGTAGGACTAATTTGGGGTATTTAGATGGTGACCACTTAGTTCCCATCACATGAGTCATAGTATAAATTATAATGTTTTTTTTATTGAATTGATTCATTTCAAATACATTTTAATTGTGAACTATATACAGTTCCATATCAACACAGTTTTATTTTAAAATTCTGTGAAATACTGTATGCAAATATTGTTATTGCGATATCATGATAAAATATTAAGATTTAAAAACTCACCCACGCTGAGCAGTTTCTTTTTCCCAAACCAGACTAGATGCTCAGTGGCTGCCAGTTTGAGAACCCTGCCATAAATAGACACAAAGACATAGATGAAACTCTAACGTTTCCTTTTTGTTTTGATGTGCTTTAATGTTGTCACACCGGTGACAGACAAATAGAATTCCATTCATGATCACTTGGTTTTACTTTTTAAAAAAAAAAAACCTAACCCTAATAAACTCACAGCCACAGGATGTCTGCAAATGTTCACATCATTAAAAAAACGACACACTGGTTTGAAGAAGGTAAATTATTTTCACCTCATCATATGTTCATCATCAGATTTTTTATTTTATTTTTTCCAAATGCAGTCACTGACACCCTACAGTGCTGCTGGGTCGAACTAATTTTAGACTACAATATGAACACAGCCAGTTAATTTCTAACACCATTGGATGTCACCTCCAGCTGCTGCAACAGCTGACACCCGCACAAAAAGGAACATGTTACCCAAGAGAACATGCAATTTCTGCAAATGACTGCTGAAAGGGCAAACACTCTGATATGGCTAGTTATATTGTGTTACACCAACAGCCTGTTACATCATTTTACTCCTCTGCTTAGACGTTCCATAAAATATGTCTGGGTACATCATACAGATGAAAGAAAAAAAAATAATTTTAGTGCGCCACATTTTAATCTATTTCCCCAATGTGTTTTTGACTTAAATATATTACACTTAATGTCTTCAATAATGAGGATTTATTATTTATCATCACGGTACTTGAGGAACTGTTGTGTAAGGTTTTAAAACTGCTAGCACATAAATCCCCAATATCTCTTAAATCAAAGCCTGGATGATGATAAACTATCTTTGCACTGTGTTTTGTAACAGTACAACTTGCAGCGGTTCTCCTCAATGTGCTGACTAATGTGCTAATAACTGTAGACTCGGAGCTAATTCACTCGCTAAGCCCTCAGCACTCATCAATCTGTGGATATTACTCAAATATCTGAACAAGGATTTGGTTTTTGTATAAAATCTTACCATAGGCCTGGTGGAAACTCACAGTTTCATGTCATTAAGATTAAAATGAATCACATTTGACAGATTTTCTCTCACAAACACGATTGCAGAAAGAGTGATTATCATTATTAAAACACAGCTTTTGTCTCTGTCCTCTCCACAGGAGCTGGAGGTTGGTCTCCTCTGGTCTCAGACAGATACCAGTGGTTGGAGGTGGACCTGGAGAGGCGGACCCAGATCACAGCTGTCGCCACACAAGGACGATACGGCAGCTCTGATTGGCTGACGGTCTATCAGTTGATGTTCAGCGACACGGGACACAACTGGAGGCAACACCGTCAGGAGGACAGCTTAGGGGTAACCAGCAAAAATCACTAACTGAACACTAGTGATATGATATACTGTATGTCGGTTTTGTGCCGTAATGAGCTGAATAGGAAATAATGTCAACTTTTCACTTAAATCTGATGTAAAGCTAGGGTACAAGTACACGTATTGAAGAGCTGGCAATAACCTATGCGCCTAGCCTATGACAAAATGCAAACCATACATACTAACCCCTCCCACAGCACTCTTGTGTTCCACCCTCAAAACACTGGAAATCGTTTTCCATAGTGCCAATTGCAATGTTGACTACACTTTAACTGCCATTTTTCAGTGACTTGCTCGTCAAATTCTCTGTCTCATTAAAATGCCTCTCTGGCTTGTTGTAATGACTCTCACGAATACAATTCACTCAGTGGTGGTCTTTGAAACAGGGGGAAGTTAATTTGAGGCCCAGTTATTTATACATAAATTCTGCAAACAAACAACTAGAACAACAAAAGCGATCATTATGTAAAAACGAAATCCTATTATAGTGTTTTTATTTATTTACAGTGTATATGTACAAGTGAAAATGGTCTATAGCACTGAGCAAATGACACAACGACCAGCTATTTGTAGAGACTTCCCTCGCAAAATCCACATGGGACTGAGACAGAGAAGGCTTCACTGTTGTGTATGTTTCTGCAACACTGTCAATCAAAAACTAGTTCCTCCAATCATCATGCAGAAGCCAAGTGTCCCTTGAATCCCAGAGAAGCTGAGCTTCCTTGGAAGTGACGTTTTTGCCTTCGCATTTGTCCAATCACAGTTGAGCTCACTGTAGTTGAAGCTGAGCTTTAAGTGTTTTGAATGTGGAGGCCGCTACGAGAATAGGAAAATCACATAAGAGGATCCGTTGTCTCTAGTGCGTGTTTATTGAAATGTAAAAACAACACAGAACATGTCTGACTTTGACATTTTAGAGGAAGCTGAGCTTCCATTGCTGTCTCAGAGCAATCACCACTGGTGTCAGTGTGTGCTTGTTTGTTGGTGGAGGCATCTTTCAAAAAACCAGCAGAGCAGTGTCTCTCATGGCCGGCACCGTAGCAAGAGTTGCTAATGTTGCCAAAGTGATGGTGATGTAGTGTCCATCATTTGCTGGAAACGGGAACAACAGACATTTTGTAGAGCTTTGATCGAACCGCGTGATGTTTGAACTGGCGAGAACCTGGACTGCAGTATTTGCAGTGTGTGGTTAGATTGGCTGGTTCGTGCGTTGCCACTTGGGAAGTTGAACATCTCTTATCTTAATGCTGCATGCAGTGCAAGGAATGCAAAGAAATGGACGCTGGGAAAGCGTGACACATTCAACGTGATGTTTCAGTTAAGACCTCCACTGTGTTAATGTGAGCCCAGCATTAGTGACACCACCATTAGCTTTATCACTTTCAAACATTATTATATATTTTAATTGACATGGATACTTTACAGCTCCTGGTTCATTGAAGTTTAAATACATTTAGCCACACTGTCATAATTTACTTGATCTCCGAGGACAAGTACTGCAGCAGCAAGTCTGCTCACCAGGAGCCTTTCACTCCTTATTAAAAATGGATGGAACAATGAGAGGAACCTGGGCAGGGCTGTGTCGACTGCACAGAGCAGCTGTCAAACTGTTTAACCTCGGCTGACAGTGGGCTGTTGCTGTTGCTAGAAAGGCTGCCTCCTGTACAAAAAGAAAAAAAGAGTCACCGCTTTGATTGCTGCACTGGCAAAGGTGTCCATCAACAGTCTCCGAGCGAGTCACCGAGTGAACACTCGCCAGCCAGTCGCTGTGATAAGTGTCAGCTCAGTGTCTAAAATGTAAATGTGAAGTAGAAGCTGAGACACGCATGCTGTGATTTAAAGTACGCTGTAGTGCAGCTGATGTGTGAAGCTCTTCAAATGAGGACCAGGAAGAAAGTCTTTCCCTCAGCACTGTAGCTGCTTCATGACTACACGTGTTCCCCACTGTTTTATTCAACAGCATCTTACACAAGGTTTTTTTTTTCTTTCTTAGTGAAGAGATGCAGCAGCCTCCGTATAGACTGAACAACATCATACATGTTTCAGAAGCAGTCAAGAATCCCCTCTCTTCTCTATGTGAGCGTGCACTTTTTTTTTGTTACAGTATCAGACCCCGAGAGCTGAGAGTTAGAGTCACATTTGACAGGATATAATTTTGTCTTCGTAAAAGGTGCCGATGTTCGAGAGCCTGGAAGTCATCACTAAAAACAGAGAGCAGGGTTGCCAGCCCCAACACGTAGTTAATTTTACACTCAGTGTGAAAAGTAATGATACCAGATCAGTTTTCAGTGTGTTTTTAAAGCTCCATATATTAGTCAGGCCAGCTTAGTTTCTCTGGAGAGGGAGGAGGAGATTTGTCAGCAAAAATAGCTGCATTAGCCAGTCAATGACTCCTTAGCTTACATGCTTTGTCTTTCCCTTTTTTTTTGCTTTCTAGTGTTGGAAAGTGAGGAAATGAAAAATGACCAGTGACTTGATGTGCTCATTAAACAATAGCAATTGCAGGCTACTGTAAAATAGCTCAACGAGCCGCAACATTTCTATTCAACTTACAGATAATACATGCAGAATAAGAGAACAAATGATGTGGATGCAAATGTGTATGCAATCACACTAAATAATGATCCTGATAAATGGCAAAAAAAATGGCAAGACTGCAAATCTTAGTTTTGTTCTTAATCATTGTGTCAGGTTGGGAACCAGTGAATTCAGCGTTTTTAATTTTTTATGTATTTGTCAAGAATAAGTTATCCAATAGGTATAACATGCACAAGAAATACTAATTAATAATATTAATATCATTCCCATGAATTACATTGAGCTGCTGTAGCTGAAGCTGCACGAGGAACAGAGCTAGTGTGATTGAGTTTTATTTTAGGTTGGGAATGAGTTACAAAGATATTCTCAAAGGCCTGGCATTGCATGAAATCATTATTACCGAAGTAAAGATAGAAAGATATATCACAGATTCAAACTTCCGCGATCAATATTAAACACACACGAGACATATGTGACCCACCAAGCTAAAGCAGCAACAAGTTGGCCCAGCACAAACCGAGTAAACAAAGAAAATAGATTTCTTTTACAAAATGAGGGATTTTCTTTCTTTTTTTCAAAACTATGCTAATTGGAGTTTCGAAGAAGCCACTACATGCTTTGTGGGTCTTAAAAGCATAAACTTTGAATCACGTGAATCAATTTCTAGTTTGGGTGTGGTGATATCACATTCCACTGCTTCTTAACGAAGAGAGAGACTTCTGGTCTTGCCGACGCTGATTTCACTTCTGCTATGCTAGCGTTAGCATTTAAGCGAGCGGACTTCATCGTCGCAAACTTTCTCCAGAGCTTATGAAAAACAAACGGCCGAAAAGGCCGAAAGACAAAGAGAATGGCAGGACAAGAGAATAAGTGGTTATTTCTGAGATGACAATGAAGCACCCTGAACCTCTTATCTGATCGGAGGCAATGAAGTCTGCAGGAACACTTTCATAGTCATTGACAACAAGCTACAGCCTCATTTTCATCAAAAAGAGTCGTCCTCCGTTCTGTAAATGTCACAGTGTTACTGTACACATTAACACTACACCTTGCGCTCCGGTCTCAGTGACGACTGTGCTCAGGACTCATGACTTTGTAAACTAGTTTGTAAAAGGATTTACTGTCAGCACACAACAACAACTCACACTCAGAGTCTTTGTCATTTTGTCTCGTCTCTTCTTAATTTAATTCCATTCAATTTAGTAAACTTTATTGGCCTGAATGTCAGGTGAGGCTAATTACGCAAACATCAAGCATAATACACTTCACTTAATACATAATACACTTCAGTAATGAAGTGTATTATCATATTTTAAGAGATGCTTACACAAGTAAAGGAGACACCGCTCTCGTCAGCCGGCTCAGCAGGAAGCAGAGCCAGTGGTTGAGCTTAACGCTCTGCTGCGCGGGCTGGCTGATCCCAAAGCACTGAAGCCGTCACCAAGATCACAATTACTGTATGCAGCACCAGAAAAGCCAATTTCACTTACATGGTCACATCGGTGCACACACACACACACACACACAGGTGTCTGCATGACATTGGAGGACAGAGAAAATGACTTACAGTACCTGCACTTCACTGTCAATCATAACTACTAACCTCAACCTAACCTTACCCTTATAATACCTTAAAATGAGCCTTTGCCTTTTGCCTGATTGACCTTTTACCTTTACTCACACACACTCATAGAGAAATAGAGAGAGAGTTGCTGTGATAAATTGTCAGATTATCATGATAAAGTAAGTGAAAGTTGTAGAAACCAGTTAACTTAAATCTATGGACAGCAAACAACAAACACTTTAAAACACCAAAACATTTCATAGACCTGAGGGCATAACATCTGATATCCATTCTCCAAGCGTGTTTGCACAGTGCATAAACCATAATGATACTGAAGAAAATATTGTCGCTGAATTATTACCAAAGCTCAAAGACAGAGGCAATGTCACACTCTCACAGTATAGAGGATGTGAGAGGCACATACAACCACAAATACAGTTTATTTTTGTTTGTTTTTATTACAGATATACAATATTTAGCTATGTAGCTACAAAAACATCCCGCTGTATTCCCACAGGCAGCTGAATGGGGGAAATAGAAGCCATTAGTCTTTTAAGAGAGGTTTAGTAAGAGAAGACAGAATGGGTTGCAGTGTAATTGATCACAAAAGAGAGAAAGAGAGCGGGCATGTGGGGGGTCTTCAGTGAGAGTGAGACATTATTAGCAGCTTTGAGAATGCAGTTTCAAGATTTATTTATTTCTAAAATCATGTAGTACATTTCTGCATGGATTACATCATATACTACTTTTAAACCTTAGTGCTCATGCTGCACGGATCTGTGCATGGTAAATTGGCGGAATAACACACAACTCCTTATATGGACATCCGGGGGGTGTGTTTGTAGGTCACATATTCAGGCTTTAAAAAAGTCTTCTTGTGTGCTGTTGAGTCAAAGTTATGATTCATTGTATATTGCATTTTTGGTAGTAATATAAAGTAGCGATAATTGTGCAGAGGTCACAAAATTAGAACGTTTTTCCTTTATTTTTTTCATAAAAACAGGCCAAGTGAACTTCGAACTGTGACATATTTCCAAATTTACACAACTTCAATCAGATTTAAACATTTTGAGTAATTTTTACTCAGGTGTGTTTATATTGTTGGTGAGAATGATTATTTTTATCAGATTGTCTAGGTTGTGCTGAAAAAAATTATATAAGACACTCAATATTGCACATTCTTAAAGCCTCTTTATATACTTTTAAACAAAGTAATGAAAGAAATTAAATTGTTGTTTAGTCTCTATAAAGGCTGCAAAACTTCACTCATTACATGGGTTGGCTACAAAAACTTCAAAAAAAGGGAAAAGGAAATCCTGTGTTTTTAAGTTAAAAGGTACTCATGGAACCAATTACTACAAATGCCACTTCCTCAGAAGTGCACACTGCTGCAGGAAACTTGGCGAAACTAACACCCAGTTCTGTTGTTTCAGGCTTTTCCAGGTAACAGCAATGCGGACACGGTGGTCCAGTACAAACTAGAACAGCCTGTCGTTGCTCGTTACCTCCGCCTCATTCCGCTCGACTGGAACCCGACTGGGCGAATTGGACTGAGACTGGAAATATATGGATGTCGATATAGTAAGTCCAATTTTCTGTGGTGCGCTTGTGTACTGGGTCATTTATTATTTTAGAATATTAGGAACAGATTACTGCTTATAATGATCATATTCCCAAATGTAATTTTCAACACAAGTGTCGTCTTTACTGCATTAAGTGTTGCTGGCTGCCGAATGTTTTATTATATCGAAATTAATCCAATTTAAATAATCATCATAATTTGTGTGAATACTTGATACACAAGACAAACCTCTGATGTTGTTAAAACGTGCTTGTTTTATCTTGCACATTAATATAAATTTGGCCTTCAAGACAGTACATTTAATTACTCTCATGAGGATTTGTACGGTCGTTTGTGTTTATGTTTGAACACTGAGGAGCCAAAGGTTTTCCAGCACATTAGAGGCTCACATTCCCTCAAAGAAAACCAACAACAAAATCACTTGTAACTGTATTAGTGTGTATCAGTGACCACAGTTTTATGCACGACGGAAGCATAAGGACATTAAAAAAAGAAAATCAGGTGTTTTATTCACATTCAACATTAAGTGTTACTATAAACAGCCGAAAACACCAACATCATTATTTTACAGTGACACCTCCAAAGGTGCTCAAGCCTGTGAAGACCCATTAATCTAACTGTGACCCTGTGAATCCGTCACATCCACTTGTGATAATATGGACTAAAGCTATACCTCAATCAGAGTTGTTAAACACACATTGTACTCAGGCACAAACCAGTAGATGAAGATTTAACTAACAACACCAGTTTATGCACATTCAAAAGCCCAGAGTTCATGGAGAGAACTGTGTATTTCTTTTCTCTCTTTGCCTCAACCTCATTGAACCAGCAGCAGAATTCAAGTTAGTCACCTTCATTTTCAGTAAAAAAACCTTTTATATTTCCATGAATTTTTATTTCTGCCTGTGATAGTGCGACTGTATTCATCTTAGGGCTAAATGATTTTGAATAAATATCTAATGAAAACTGTGATATTTGTGCAGATGTATGAGAAACGTTCTATTCAGTCTGTAGAATAAGATTTGTATAGATCAAGACAATAATTAATGAAAAATTATATTTTGGCACAATCAGACAATTTATCAGAATTGCAATTGTGTATGTTCATTTTTACTTCTGGTTTCTGAGCGTATCTTTTCCTAATGTCAGTCAACCTGCCCTTCATCTTGCTTCTGTAGCTTCTGACGTGGCGAACTTCGATGGCAGCAGTTTTCTGCTCTTCAGACTGAGCTGGACGGCGATGGAGATGATTTCTCTGAACTTCAAGACCATGAAGAATTCTGGGACCCTCCTTCACGCAGAGGGACCGGGAGATCACAGCCTCACTCTGGTGTTGGAGAAAGGACGACTGCTGCTCTATCACCAACAAGGTACAATATCCTCACTCAATATCAGGATGTAGCCGGAAATATAATAACGTAGCTTCACATAATAATAACAGCAGTGGTGCTTATTTCCTCTCATGTCTCATCAGGGTTTATTTCCTATAACGTTTCATTGTGAAAGTTGTTATTGCTGTTGTCACAGCGATCACGATGATATCTGTTAGCGTCCACACAGATGAAAGCAATTTGTCACAACACCAATACATGACACGATGCATTAACTGTGTTTCCTGTTTGTCGGTGACATTGTCAGAGGCCGATAATTCAGGCATGTGTTTGAAAACTGAGATTGAACTGGACTGCTTTATATTCAGAGAAACTGTTAATATCTGTGTCTTTTCATCTATTTTATGGATACTAAAATACTGCAAGCAAAAGACAACGTAGCAGCAGGAAAACACCAGTAAAGATATGAGTAATTCTCTTTGTTGTTGCTCTTTGCATATGGAGTTACACGGTTCCTTTGTTTTGGAGATCAAGTTTGCATTTTTCTATGAAAACTGCACCTTTCAGAGAATAACAGTGAAATCAAGGCTTATTAGGGACCAGTATAAATGCTGATTCTATAATGTTTCCTCTCATCATACACTGTGCAATAAATTATAACAAGTTCAAGATAAAATGTTGAATATTTTAGCTTTAACGATGGTAGAGATAATGATTGTACAGCTGACGATATACCTCCACAACCTTCTTTTCAGTTACATCTCTTAAAATTATGGACAAGATTTTCTTGCAATATTCTCGTGTCTGTAATACGTGGCATGGTTTATGAGTAAATTAATGGATTTTTAATCTTTCTTTCAAGAAGGTAGCTTCAGAAATACAGATATAAATGGATTTTATCTGTTTTTTATTCTTAACATATTATCAAGGACTACATATATTTCATTTTTGAATAAATGTAGGTTTTTATGTATAATATAAGTAGTGAAGACCAGGCTGAAAATGTCTGTAGGTCCACAGGAACTTTGGATATTTTAATTTAATCATGTTTTGGAAGTTTGTTGGCAGGCTCCCTATCTTTATCTCTGCATTTATCATTCCTGGCTGTGAGTAAATGTCAGCTGAACACCTAAAACAAACCATGCAGTGTAATTAAGCACTCGTTTAAGCTCCATCCTGTCTCTATGTGGACAATTTAATATTCAGCACATTGTTGTTGTAGAGGCAGCTTCAAGTCAGTTGCCGCCCACCTGCTGCTTTGCTTATGCACTTGTCAGAAGTGATTTTTGAAGACGCCATTGATCCAATTTTGAAAAACTCGTGAGTTATGGTTCTTTCTGCTCATGCTGGTGAGCGTCACTACAGTGTTTTCTTCAACAATGATTCACACACAAAGAGAGACTGGTGCACTTCACCATCGCAGCCCAGTGGTTACACTGCGTTGATGATGGACAGTGAAATGTGCTTTTGTAGTTTATTTATTTTTTGTTTTTTGTTTTGCCCACATCTGTAAAGTCTGATACTCCTGCTGTTGTATGGTCACTGCTAGTTTTTTCTGGGAACAGGCGTGAGCATGACATGAAACTGATTTTTGGTGAGTAAAATACAGAATGCATTAGGGCTGCTCGATTATGGAAAAAATAATAATCACAATGATTTGGGTCACAATTTTTTTATTGTAATATTACTATTTGTAGCTGATTCCACCTAAAATTAAACTGCATTCAGTATGATTTAATTATACTTTATATTAGGGATGTCGATACCGATATTGGTCCGAACAATGTTGTGAACAACACATTTTGTGCTGAGTCATTTCAAACACATTGTTCTACAACTGTGTTACACACATTGTTCTCCCAAAAAGAAGAAATAAATAGCCCAAACATGACTTGGCAGAAATGCTTTTGCTGATTTCTAGAAACGCTGTTGAAAATTGAAATGATAAAAAGTGAAATTCTGAATGAACCAGTCAAACACCATTACAACATTAAAAGCATTATTTTCAGAATAAAAGCTCCTCGTTTTGTAATAATCACTTTGTTTCCATTATTTTTGTACTAATTTTCTAATCGTTTGGGGCCATAACCGTATAAGTTTCGATTAATTGCACAGCCAAAGAATGCATCATGTTCCTCGAGCCTCAAATGCTCTTTAAGCAGAAAATAAATCATTAGATTAAGGAGAGGAGAAAGAATACGTCTGACATCTCAGCAGAGTCTGAAAAAACAACCATCAATTCTTAAAAATAATATATTATCCATCACTATCACTTAAAAGCAAGGAAAGCTGGAAAGAGGAAGGGACATCTTTTTACTGTGGAGAAATGTTGAAATGCTCGGGCACTGCCATCATCTCCACTGAGCGCGCATCGTTTCTGCTGATGCAATAGTGAGTTTGACTGTGCAGTGGGCGTGTGACTGTGACAAGACCGCGTGGTAAACGTGGTGCTGCTCTCACCGTGACTGCTTGAGTGTGAGGGAGGAGAGATATTTACTCCTGTTTTCACTTTCTCCTCAATCTGCATATTCTTTCTCATGTTCTCAAATGTATTCTCTTTTAATCTATGATGGATGTAAATTGACATGTGTTAGCAGTGTATTCAGCCGGGCCTGCACAGAATGTGTGTGTGTGTGCGTGAGTGTGTGTGCGTGCGTGTGTCAGTAGGGGGGATTGTTGAACCTGTGTTGTCGAATTGCCAGGCTATCGAGTTATCACCATATGGCAAACCTCTCAATGACTTTGCCATCTGGCTGCTTGAGTTCTTTGCTGCTTTCCTCAAAAACCAAAGCTTTCCTGCTCATTGAGGGGATTTATGTAGTTTTTTTCATAGAAAACACATTTTATTGCCATAAATAAGGCTTTTAAATGAGAACATTTTATCATCTATTATTTACTTTTCCAGACTATTTGTGGTTGATTCGACCTAAAATTACTTATTTCACATTAAGGATGAAGGACGATACCACTTTTTTGTGTCTGATACCAATATTAGTCACTTAAGGGTATTTATGAACGTATGAATCTGTTTACAACACATTTGTGCTGAGTCATGTCAAAGACATAATTCTCCAACTGTGTAACAAATATTTTTCTCCCAAAAGGAAGTAATAAACAGCCCAAACATGGCTCAGTCTGGGCATAGTGACTGATATCCGATCCAATGATTTTGACCAGTATTGGACCGATTCCCAACCCTACTTCATATTTTAATTATATTTTTCAAAGACATGTTTCATTAGGGCCCCACGGTTGGTGTAGTAGTTAGCACTCTTGCCTTTGCAGTAAAAAGGACCCGGGTTCGCGACCCGGTCGGAACAAGGACCTTTCTGCATGGAGTTTGCATGTTCTCCCTGTGTGTTTGGGTTTTCTTCGGGTCCTCCGGCTTCATCCCACGGTCCAAAAACATCCGATATGGGGATTAGGTAAACTGGACACTCTAAATTGACCGTGAGTGTGAGAGTGGATGGTTGTTTGTCCATGTATGTGGCTCTGTGATGGCCTGGCGACCTGTCCAGATTGTGACCCCACCTATCGCCCTATGTCAGCTCAGGTGGAGGATAAAGTGGTAGAAGATGGGTGGATGGATGTTTCATTCATGTATGTCTCTGATACCACTGTGGATCTGCTTTTTTTGCGATTAGTGGAACTAGAGAAACATAGATGATGCATGTCAAGTTTAAAAAGGCTTCATGTGAAAATGTGGAGGAAAAAATATCCCTCACTTCTAGTCTGTTTTTTAATGTAAGATAAATTAAGATTTATGAACTTGAAACTCCCGTGACCCTCATGTGCAGGATAAAGTGGTAGAAGGTGAGTGAGTGAGTGAACTTGAAACTCAGTGTGTTAAACCTAAAACATTTACTTCACCGCTTAAATGTCAGTTGCATTTTCAGCATGTTAAGTAGGAAACCACTGGAGGGGACGTTTGACTTTTTTCTCTTTCTATAATAACATAAATTTAAGGTGCAGGTTGATGATTGTAGTCATTGCACCAGTTTTCATGGCATCGTGATGTGAAGTCGTCTCTCTCACAGCACATGTTACAGTCCATTTTATTGTGACCACACAGATGCACAACTGCACACAATAAATAGTGCTGGACTTCAGTGGGAATACCCCACTAAAGTTTTGGCACATTTCATTATGTGTGAAATGTGGAAAGGTGAGAGAGTGTGACCATCATTACAGGCCTGACCTGTGGTATAATTGTGTGCAGTGGCATGGGACGAAAAACCTGCCACATGCCGACATTTTGGCATTTTCTTGAGGTTGTTTGAGGAATGAGAGCATTATTTTTTGACACTTGAACAGTTGTAATATTGTGGCCATCTATCCATTCCACTCCACACACCCGCTGAATCTTATTTTCCGATTTTTATTCAGATGGAGACGTGCATGTCTCATTAAAGCACACGACTCACTTGTACATAATGTGCTCGACACTTAATGCAACATTTTTGTCCCTCAATTTAAATGTAAAGGAGTAGTCGCCTGCTGCTTTAGAAAGGTTGAATTATGTTACTGCAAAGCCAGCAGTTGCATTATGGTGTTCTTAAACGTTCCAACTAGAGTAAAACAACATTTTGGTTTAACTAAGAATCTAAACCTTCTATATTTAACCCAACCCCGATCCTTCACACTCCTGTCCTCCCAGTGTCACTCCCTCCCCACAGTCCTACAATAATAAAAAAACCCAAACAGAATATTGTCTAATTCCCATAACTTGGGAAGAGTTTGGAAGAATATTAATTCCCTGGTGGCGTTGTCTACTCTCTGTCAGCCACAGAAAAGGTGTCATCTGCAACAGCCATCACTGTGACATCAGCTCCCCGAGTGTCACCTGTCACATCGTCCTGTTAGAAGCAGGCTGATAGTAAAGAAGTCAAAGGACTGTGGGTATAGCCGGGGACAAAAATAAACAGCCCTAAAAGAGCAGAGATTATACTGAGATAAAGCAGCACTGGTGCCAATACTGAAAAGCATCTCTCTCTGTCAGTCACAGTGCTGTAGCTGCATGTTTCTTTTTCTGACTCTCTGTTTTTCTAGCTGCCCCACAGTTTCTCCTACCTGCCTTTTTTTCTTTCCTATATTTCACACCAATTCTGGTCCTGCATCTATTTTTTTTTTTTTTTTAGTGACACTTATTTGCCTTTTTCAATTGCATGCTCTTTATCTTTCTCTCCACGCCCTCTCCCTGGTTTCTACACAGTCATCCTTGCTCTCCCTGGAGTTTACAGTCTGTAGACAGGGGTAATTTAGATCAATAGCTTGCAGCATCCACCCTGAGCCACAGCGTGCTCCTCCACAGTCAGCTGCTGGCTGGAGAGGAGAGGTTAAAGCTGCATATTTAGATGTATTATCTCCCTAGCAGAGTGCAAAAAACATTCTCCGACACTTGTTATGGTTGTTCTTCCCATTTGGCAGCCTGATTCTCTTGGTCCCCAGCTTCTCTGTGGCAGTGACGCATGTTTTCCTCATGGTTAAAATAAGCTGGCTTGGACACAGAGAACCAGAAGGCTAATGAAGGTTAACACCAAGTGTACATATGTAATCTTAAGATTTCACACAACACGCATGTGTCCTTTAGTCCGTGAGAAAATCCCATTAGCATGATGTATGTTTGCAAATGGGGAAAACAGACCAGTGCACTGTGAGTGAGCTGAAAGACAGACAAACAAACACAGCGAGACACATGTGGACGCCCTCTGTCTGCCTGCAGCCATCCAAGCAGTGGAAACAAATTGGCTGCCTCATTAAGATTTATGTCCACCATCCAGAACCGTCTCGTTTCCTCTCCGCTTTACATTTATCAACATGTCAGTTTTCTATAATGAAGCCCACTGCTTCATAATTAAGTCCAATCCTGAACTGTCAACAGGAAGCTGTAATACACGGGAGTAAACACAGTGGGAGTGTGGTTCAAAACCTGGCAACCCTCTCCACTAGGCCATGAGCTGCCCCTTTATATCCCGTTCTATTACTTGTGAATTTCCTCAGTGTGGGATCAGTAAAGTCTAATCTAATCCAATCTAATCCAAATTGGGATGGCATCAGAGAAACGCGTAGAAGAATGTTTCACCATGATCACAAAGGTTTTCTCTAATACCGCAGAGCAACCAAAGCTACAAGCAGATCCTCCTCCAGGCAACTCTTGAAAAGAGATGACTCTCGCCGGACAAAGGCTGCCAGTTGGCAGAGAAAATGAAAGACTATGACTTGTGGTGATTATTGTTGCATTTCCTTACTCCCATTCCACTTAGTCCACAGTGATTTACAATGAGCCGTAGGAGTTTCTGTTGTAAACTGCCTCATAAGAGTTTCAGGCAGCAGCCTCTCTGTTTTTTTGTTTTTTTTCTTCTTTTTTTTTTTAGAGGAGCCTGGAGCAAAGATAGCAAAAGAAGTCTTTCTTGTGCCGCACTCCCCTGCTGTATAATAGGATGCGTACTGCTGAGCCCTTCTGTGCCACAAAAACGAATGGAAATCCATAGTTTTGTAGTTGAAAGATGAATGGAAATGAGTTTTGTCATCCTCTAAAGAGAGAAGATGAGGGAGTTGGCAGAAGGGAAAAAAGGGAAGTGAAATGTTTTAAATAGCGCTTGTTAGTGACTTGACATAACATTATACGAGGAAAGAGAGACGACTTAAAGATCCAAGGCCTCAAAAACCAGTGACGCTGTTAGAACATGGTCACTGCATTAAAAGTCTTACGGCCACAAAGATGCCCCTGGAGTTTGCTTTTATTACAGAAGTCTTAAAAAGATGAAAAATGTATCTACTAATCCTAACCTTCAGCCTCAATAGAAGCATTAAGTCCATCCTTTGGTGGACCTGTCTTATGTTACTGTGTCATAAAACAAAATATATATTTGGTGTCAAAAAACATTTTCATAGCAACAGGGGATAACAATCCTGAAGCCACTGACTTTAGTTTTTAATTTATATACTTTTCCTTAAGCACCAGCATAATGTTTGCATTTTTGTTATTTGCTGAAATTCACTCACAAATATTAGACAGTTTTATCCTGTAAAGACAGCAGTGCCATCATCTGGGTCAACATTTAATGAGCTGACGCCAAAGATCAGAGGAGGATGACCGGACGGGTTTGAGATAAGAGTAACTCAAATAACCACTCCTGACACTTTATTAGGTGTCTGTGTTTACTCAGGCTTTATCAATCACCCGCTCGCTATAGCTGTACACATGATGATGGTTCCACGATTAATGGCCCCTTAATCCTCCTTTCTAAATAACAAAAATAATAATTCAACATACATGACAGCAGGAAGTCCCAACATCCCAGAACCACGTCTTCTTCTCTGCCTGCACCTACAGACTCAACAAATTTGACTTAAAGAACACGCATTACATTCGCTATCCAGTTAATTGGGTGGAGTTGGTTCATTTGAAATCTACCGAATGTCATCGTCATTAACATAACTGTCGTGGGCATCTTAGCACACAGATTCAAGGGGAAGTTAAATCTCCGCGAGGCTGCAGGCGTGGCTGTCGTCATCTTGTCATCAAGTTTCCCTCTCTGCGAGTTTATGTTTTCAAATTCATATTCATTCTTTGTCTTATCCACTGCACTCTGTCAGTCAGTCAGTCAGTCAGTCATCATCTAACCGCTTTATCCTCCACCAGAGGGTCGCGGGGGGTGCTGTGCCAATCTCAGCTACATCGGGCGATATATATATATATATATATATATATATATATATATATATATATACATATATGTATATATATATATATACATATATATGTATATATATATATATATATATATATATATGTTTTTTTGGATCAGACTTTACTGATAGAAGAGGGACAAAGACAGACCCCAGACAGCAGTGTCTTTCTTGCCATGAATATCTTTAGTTTTTTACAGCTTGTTTGGTCATAATCTCAATTCCCCAAAGCTGTGAATTGATTTAGAGGATTATTTTATCACCACATGACGCTGTGACATCCTGAAACAATTATCACAATCTGTCTCCTGATAAGGTCTCTCATTTGCTGTCCTTTGCAAACAGATTTCGAGGCGGAGCGCAGAGCCGTGGTAGCAGGCATAATATGATTAGGGGATATTGCCCAAGGGTCTTTCTGGAAAGACAAAGTATTGGAAATAAGACACCTGTGTTCAGTTTCAACTCCTCAGCTTAAAGACTCGAGCTTGTACTCGTCGGTTCACCATGGACAGCTTAATCATGCAGTTATTGCTTGTTTTCAGTGCAGTGCAGACAAAAGGAACAATCTCTCCTTCTGTTGGAGCTCCTTCTATCAGCCGAACCTCTTCTTTCCTTCTCTCGCAGCACATTACAGGATACGGCTGTGTTGGGTCCCTCATTAATTATGTCCCGCTATCATTTTGCAGCATCATCATTTATCATGCTCTGTCCTGCTCCCCAGCATACAGATATATGCTCTTTCAAATAAGAGCAGTTGACCTCACTGACCCTGCGCCTCTCGTCTGAAATAAAGATGAAAAAGTTCCACTGTTTCCATACAGTAGACACTCAAGCTTTAATCTTCCTTGAGGATTTTTCAGTTAACACACAAAATATGCGTGTCCTTGGTAAAAAAAAAAAAAAAAATGCATTATGGAGGAGAGCGAACACGCTGACCTTGAATGGTTTCAGGTAGTCCACCTCAGAAGAAAAGAAAATTTAAGCTGCTTAACAGGAAATGCACCCGCGAGTAATTCTGCCGGAGTCGATTGCTCTAAGACAGCCAGGGAAGCTCTGCCTTCTCTAAAATGTTGTGAAATAAATAGTTAAATATGTAAATATAAACACGATCTAACTATATGGCGACTTTATTCAGAATCAGCTGTTTATCACAGATCGTCTCATGCTATTTTCCCCTCATTCCCGCAGCGGCACAGTGTATTAAAACAAGTGGAAGCTCGGCTTCAATTGATCTCTATGAGGCAACAAAGGGCAGAATTTATGTATAAATAACTGGGCCTGAAATTAGCTTTCAAAGCCCGGTGACCACCACTGATTTCTGCATAAGCTGGAAGCATAGCTCATCTATCAAATGCAGCATGAAGAACACGGGACTTATTTCTTCTTCTCCTCACCTTCCCCGCAGGTGTGAGCTCATCCTCTGGCGGTCGGCTTCTTGCTGCTCTGGGAAGTCTGCTGGACGACCAGCACTGGCACCATGTGAAGCTGGAGCGCTTCAGTACTCATCTCAACCTCACTGTGAATAAAAACACACAGCAGGTTCACACACCAGCTGAGCTCAACCGCTGGGATATTCACCAGGTGAAAAGCCCACAAAAACACATCTTTTCAAATGATATTCCTTTTAAAATATGAGTGTGACCCCCCCTGTATATTGATTTAAAATGGCCACCAAAAGTTGTAGCTTTGTACCTATAGTACATATATACAGTATGGTCATCAATTGTGACCATGTTTCATATTTTTTCACAATTTCCAGCCTCCTTTTTTGCTGGTCAGGAGTTTTGACTTTTGTGAATGTATATTTAAAGTTTAAAGTAAACTGAATCACTCTTCGATCGTCTGTTGTATAATTCAAGAGAAACACTACAAAGTTTCAAACTTGAGCTTCACGCTGTCAAGCCATGAAGGTTTATTTCTTTTTTTTACTGTGCAGTGTCAGTAAACTTGTTTGAAGGTGGTTCTGACATGGGGGAAAAAAGCTAAGAAGTAATAATTTATGATTTATCCTCGTTGGCGGGTCAGGAATGGTCAAGCAGGCAATCTGTTTCCTGATATCAAAGTAGAAAGAAATAACTTTTAGACAGGAGACTATTGTAGTTACACATATGAGTAGATAAACTCAATAAATCAGCAGCATTTCAGAGCGTGAAAGGCCATTGTTTTATCGTGCTGTGTGTTTCTGTGTGTGCAGCTGAGTGTGGGAGCAGTCCAAGGCCACGGACTCCAAAAACCTGTCTTGTCCAACAGGAATTTCCACGGATGTCTGGAGAACCTGTTCTACAATGACTTCAGTCTCATAAGCCTGGCTAAAAAGAACAACCACCAGGTCACTGCAGTGGTAAGTTCCTCGTCGGAAAAAGGGAGACATGCCATGCAGAGTTCAGGTTTTTAGTCGGGCTTTGGGGCACGTCTATTTGAAAGCACTGTCAAAATGGACGCCAAAGGTTTTTCACCTTTGGCGTGTGGATCTTTGGGCCCACATCCACACGATCAGGGTGACCAAACACTATGACTTCTCGTTTAGGTTAAGGAGGACATTTAGAGTCAATGTGAGTGGTTGACAACAACAGCACCTGGCAAATGGCCACTTTAAATTACCCTGGACCGACAGTCACTTGACATTGTGAGAGTGGCACTTCGCTGACATCGCTCTATCTCTAGCCAAGAGCAATTAAGAGCAATATTTTTAAGCTGATAATACCGAGCCGTTGCCCTTCGCTTGGTTAATTTACTTTAAATGAGTTTCTAAACTTGTTAAATATGACCTGTTGTCTTCCTTTGCCAAACTTCCCCCCAGATGACCTGTTGCATCTCATCTGATTCGATTTAATGATAGAAAAACACAGGATTTTAGAGTTTCCATGGCTGATATTGAGAGACCGCTTTTCATCCTACTCTTTCCTGTCTCAGTGTCATTGTCATCATCATCGTCCATATTATTATCATCACCACTGCCATTACATCCACATTTTAGCATTACAAACGCCCAAAGCAAAAAAACAAGATGAGTAGAATAACAAATCACTGAGGACAAGAGGTAGAGAATGATAATGAGAATAAAAAAAAAAAAAAGGGAGACAAGGGTGATTGATCAAAAATCATCACTTTCTGCTGTTTATTAATTTTCATTTATTTTTTATTGTCGGAGCCTTGGTCAAAGAACGTGACTAAAATGGGAGACAGCAGGGAAAAGAATAGTGATTTATTCACTAAAAACAGAAGCCATGACTGTCATCTGGTATGTCATACGGAGGAGAGACATCATGTATTTTGTATAACGTGGGAATTGCTAATTGCTGATGCTTCTGAAATTTAAATGAAAGAGCAGGTGAATGTGGGTGCAAATGCTCAGTTTAGCTGCTCAGCAAATATCAATATGGTAATTCAAGTGTCCTTTCCGGAGCTGCGGGTGAAACCTCTGTGACATCAAGTTACACCATGTCAGCCTCTGCGACTGATGAATATTCATGTTTTATCATCTCTGTTATAATCATCTCTCTCGCTCTCTCTCTGCCTCTCTTTCTCAGGGCAATGTGACCTTTTCTTGTGCTGAGCCAGTAGCAGTCGCGATGACATTCACCGACTCCCAGAGCTTCCTGCAGTTACCCCCACTGACACCGTGGTCATCTGGGGTTGTCGCTGTGGCACTGCAGTTCAGGACGTGGAACAAAGCCGGGCTGCTCTTGACTTTTGAACTCCCTCAGCTGGAAGGCACAGCGTGGTTGTACCTAAGTGAGGCCAGACTTCGGCTACAGATCAATAAAGCAGACAGGGCCATCCTGGAGCTCAGTGCAGGTACGTAGGTCTCACTATAATCTCAGTGTAGACTTCTGCATCATACTGTATGTCCTCATTTGGAAAGAATCTCTTTGCTGGTGTGAATGTAAGTGTGAATGATTGTTTGTGACCATTTGACGTGGTGACGCTCACATTATCAGGCTGAAGTGACTCGTATGTGACTCAGATCTGATATCTCCAGGACGGTGAGGACCCAAACATCCAATTGCCAATTAGGATTTTCATATCAGATGTGTTACTTCAGCATGTGGCGGTAGATCAGATATAGGTCAGATGTGTGGGCCATGCGACATGGATGAGAACGGGCATGTTGTTGTTGTCTTCAGGTGGCACAGATAGCATTGAGCGCTGACGTCAGCAAATCAAACATCAGTGGAGTTGAGTGTTGTCCTTAATTTGCTTGGACAGCTTCTGAATTTCTCCCTGTGGGTGACAAGTGGTCTCACAAACATGACGTTTTCTCTTGTTGTTGATAGACGAGGTTTTAGTGTGCATGTGCACTGTTTGCAGGGTGAGTCATTAAGTGTGATCAAATGTGATCTGATTTGTAGCGTAGTGTCATCAAATTGAATTTTGAAAGCAACCGTATCAAACTGAACTAATGACTAATGTTCCTCGTGACCAATGCCTCATGACAACTCTTTAAGGATTGATGGTAGGTAATGAATCATTTCTTTAGTGGTTGTCTTCTTTGTGGGCCAAAGCAAGACAGACAGATGGATGGATGAATGAATGTCGAAAATGGCAAATTGTTAAAATAGAAATGAACTAATGAACTGTTGTTTTTATTGGAAATGTTTTCAAAAAAGGAAACTTACAACGGAGAAATGCCAGCTAACAGGAGTCTGATTTTAGGTTCAGGTCTGAGTGACGGTCAGTGGCATTCAGTGGAGATGACCTCGAGACACGATTGTCTCAGCATCTCCGTGGACAAAGACGAAGGAGCGACATCTCACAGCAGCGTCCCTCTCTCTCTAACCACCGATTGTCAACTCTTCTTTGGTGGTAAGTGAAATTGAACAGCTCAGGAAAGATTTGTGACTATTCAAATGAAAGCCTTTTCTTTTGTATAAATTATGGATGTTTCATATATTGTCCATAAAACATTTTCGCCGTGAGGATGGGAAAACTGCTCACATGGACATTTAGGAGTGGTTAAAATTCATGGATGTACCCAGGTAATAATCATCATCTCCAGATCTCCCTTGGATGTTTAGTGTCCCACAGAGAGGGATGAAGTCGTAAAGCTGCTCTAAGTCTCTCCCTCCTCCTTTCTCGTCTCCTCTCTTTTTCTTTGATGTTTTCCCCCCTTTAATGGTCTTTCTGCGCTCACTTCTCGTTCCTTCCCTTTGCCTGCACTCCTCGCTCTCTCTCCGGTCACCTTCACTTTTAATGTTTCCTCTGCTCCCTCCCTCTTTTATTTGCAGGGCTTGTATATTTTTCTCCCTTCAAGTCACGTTTTTGTGCACTCTCATACAATTCCACGCTGCAGACATACTCATTCATACTGTACACTCACCTCGTTGTCTGTTAATCAGGGTAAATTTGATGACAGGGTTTCTCAATCCTGGTCCTGGGGACCCACAATCAGGTGTGTTGGAGCAGGGAAACATCTAAAATGAGTCAACGCATCCTTGTGTTACTGCTGTTTTTGAAGGACCAACAGCATATTAAGCATGGGGTGTCCCATGAGTATGTTCCCATTTTGTTTATACAGCGGCCTCTTTTTATGAATGCTAAACAGCGGAACCTAAAGGGCTACCAGTTCCTGAAACACTCCACAGTTTGATGAACGAGAACACTTAATGTGAGTTTCGCTATCATAATGAATAAAAAAAAAACAAGTTCCTTCATGCGTCATTGTCTCTGCCAAAAAGGAAGAATTCATCCAAAATCGTCTTTTGAGCGCCTTAAATTCAAAGTGACAATAAACAGTCTTCCTCTGCTGGGTGGTGTTGAATTGTGTGGCTGAGTGTAATTAGAGCAGTGCAGAGCCTGGAGCAGGACCGCTGTGTTTGAACACACGATGCGTCCGACCACGATCAACCTCAATAGCAAGTGTCTTATTTATACTTACAGTATACATAAACTTTACATTCAACGTGCTCCACCTACAGTTTCGGAGTACATATTTTTACGACACCAGCGTAAACCGTCCATTGTTTACCACTTTATACTCACTGTTGTGAAAACCCCAGTCGCGTGCATTCGTTTTCAAAGTTCTTGCTTCCTCTGACAACGTATTTTTCTCTGCTTCTTTTTTGCTGGCTCTGCCATGATGAACTTCTAAAATAATCCTATCACTGCCATGATCTTATAGCCAGTACCTGGCTCGGGTGCGGGTGTGTAGAAGCACAAGACCTGAGACTTCTCTTGATTAGCAGTGCTGATCTTGCAAGGCTGGTTTTCCACGAACAGATGTTAGCGGGAGTGGAGACGGCCTCCGATCTCCCTGCACCAAGACATTTAAACAACGCAGTGACTCAGAATCTGTGCTTTAACATGAGCTCTAAATGCTGTAAAATCACCTGTAAAGGCTGATACTCAAATTCTAGCCAGGCCAGTTAAAAAAAAAAAGGAAGATAATACATTGATGTTGCTCTATCACAGATGAAATTCCCTGTTTTGCCTGGTAAAATGACATTCACTACAGCTAGCTCAACATTATTGGTGAAAATCCAAAGTGAGGCAACTCTCATTGCTCTTTCTCTACAGATGGTATCAGTGCTGTTGATGTGGGGCTTTTATGAACTGGGGGAACAGGAAGTATACTCAAAAAAAAAGCTGGATATTTGAGTCGAAGCTCTGAAAAGTAACCTGCTTTTTGGTTGACAAGTGGCAGTTCAGACTTTTCCAACTTTACTGGCATTAGTTTTTCCACCTTTGCCTGTGATGAGAAATATTCAGTGTTGTTCACAGACAGGAAGGATTTCACACTCAGTACACACACACACACACACTCTTTTAACACCAGCACGTGTGAGCTTAAATATTTTATGGTTAAATTAATAAAGTTGTCATACTTTCCTACATGAGCTCAGCAGAGAAAGTTTAACAAGTACAACAAGATACTTAGGCATGTATTAAATAAAGGATCTTACTGAGTCTACCTTTTTACAAGTTTTACACTTTCTATAACAATTATTGTATATTTAAATTAAAGAGAGAACAAAATGGGACAATAACAAAAATATGAAAGCCATTTTATATGACAATAACTTTTCTGACATACTATACTTCAGGGTGAAATCATTTTAGTCTGCCTCATGATATATATGCTGCCCTCTATTAGGATCTTTTCATTTCATCCTGACAAATGATACAAATAAAACTGCATATTGCATACATTTACTGTATGTCCCCTCCTCAGGTTGTCCTGCTCCTCAGCGGAGCGGTCAGGAGTGTAGAAACCCTTTCACCGTGTTCCAGGGCTGCATGCGTCTGTTGACTCTGGATGACCAAACCGTGGACCTGATTAAGGTGCAGCAAAGACTGCTGGGAAACTACAGCCACCTGCAGATCGATATGTGTGGCATCATTGACAGGTAAGTCTTCAACGTCACTGCCGTTACCATCAAACCTGCACATCCAGCATGAGTGTTTCCCCCTCTCTATAATGCTCAACACAACGTCCAGATGGAATATTTCATTTCAGAGACCGAAGTGATTTCTTTTGAAATGTCAAGACAAAAAAGTGAACTAAGTAGATTAATTAGACTTTTGGCATGTGTCACTCTTAAAGTCTCAAAACAACAAACTTAAACACCAGAGAATTGTGATTCAAGGCATACAGTACATCTCGCCATATTGTCAGCAAATGTCATTTCAAAAGCACAGGTTTTAAAATTAATTGCTCCTGATGACTACTACTGTCTGTCTGTGCAGCCAAAGCCCTCAAGCCACAGAGCTCCTGTGTTTCCCTGAAAGTTTCACAAAAACAGTATGTTTTCTTGCTCCCACACAGAGGACAATATACTACTTTCCTGGGCCGGTGCTGTAAATATCAGCTCATACAATGAAGCCGCAGGTGAAACACAAAGTGGAAATGCACGCAGACAAATGCACAATTTAGTCCTGTTAACTCCCGTAACATGACTGCTGTGCTTAGCTATTAAAATAAAACAGATATCAGGCATTTTCCTGGTTACAAATAAAACAGGACAGGCATGTATCAGCACTTTGCTGATTCTACGTGACTGAATAAAGTACATCTACTTTTGCGGGGGTCAATAGAGTCAAATATCGCAATATTATGCGTGGTGATATTATCGCTTTTGAGACACCAAGTATCCATTTTTTTAACCGATGTTACAAATAACACCAAATTTAAGTGCTGTTGTGTGAGTTTATTGCAATATATTATTTCACAATATCATGGTCATATCATATCGTGCTGTTTCTGGCGATGAACTACTATTAAAAATAATTATTACTGCTACTACAAATTTTGTGAGAAAATGTTGTCATATTGTCAAAAACATTATTATTATTTTTTTTAATACATTGGCTGAACAGAAGCAAGGGTTTTGGAAACTTGATGCTGGCTCTCTGCAGGGTCTGCAGTCTTGCAGGCTACTGTATAATACATGTGTCTTTGTGAACCTTAAGATGTAATATAGATTATTTACAGGGTTCCCACGGGTCCAGGAAGTTCTTTAAAGTTTGTAAATTTGAGTTCACAAGAGTTCAAGGCCCTTTAAAGAAATGGGTCATTGAATGTGCTTGAATTTTCTGCAGCAGAGAAGTTAAGATGATATATAGGTAAATTACGATGTCACCTACTGTTTCATGCCTTGTGTTGCCAGATGTACATAGACTAGGCCTAAGCTGAACAAACAGTGTTGTGGACACTGTCCACTGTCTTTCCGCTGTTGATGTGATTCCATGCAGAACAATGAGTGAGTAACGTTAAGCAAAGACAATTGGTAAAGACTGACCTGCCTAAGATCCCAAGAAGAAGAATCACTTGTCCAGATGCAAAGTGGACGCCATGGGCGAAGTGGCTCTTATAAATCCCATCTTAAGCTGTGTTAGCCCTTGAATCTGAGGCAATTAGTCCTGGAAAGTCCTTGAATTTGATGTCAAACAGGGAACCCTGTATTCAGTCGACTAACGTTTTCGTTTTTACACGGCTTTCATGAATACTTGTTTCTGATCAGTCAATTATGACATTCTGATTTCTGTATAACAGCACATAGGGATACATTAGAAACCATGAGAACGAACATATTTTGACGTCATCTACATCATCTTAAAGACCTTTGCACATCAGCATTGATGTGAATTAACAGCATGAAATCGCTGGAAAGTGAATTATTATGCAGCGTCATATTAAACATGACACTTATGAATTCTAAGCATCAGATTTCATTGAGCGGAGGCTGGGGACAGATTAAAGTGTGGTTGAGGTTACTTTCCTCACAAGATTGTTTCTTGTGCAGTCAAAGCATCTTCAGCAGAGACAAAAGCATCCCAGAGGATCAGGAGCGTGTGCTTCACCTCCGCCTGGTGCTGACGAGGGACTTTGAGTGAAGGATTTAAACTTTAATTTAAATTGTGCTATTTTTCTTTTTTATTAATTTATTTAGCTGTTGTAATTATTTTTCAGGAAAATCCTCTGAGGAGCTATTTGGGTAATTTGTTTTAATCTTTTTAAATTGTCACTTCAGTGCTTTTGGCACTCGGTTTAAATAATATGTCTACAAGTATTTAATTGAAATAATGTTTAAAAGAGTCACTGCTTCATTGTCAAAGTCTCTTTTAACTGACCTTCACAAAGTGCTGGGTTGTTTTTTGTGGAATGTTTGTGGGGATTTGCACTAAAGAGGTTTTAGAAATTTCAAAAACCTTTACCCTGTCTTGTGTTTTTTAACAATTTGCTCATGAAATATTACGCAAGTCTGATCACATCCAACACAAAACCTGACAAAATGATTTGTCATTTTGAGGAATACACTTTGTCTGTGTCTTGTGGAATATACAAAAAAAAAACCAAAAAAAACAGCTCAATAGTCTGGCAGGAGAAAGATGTAGACTTTTCTCTATGATCTGACAAGCACTTTGTTTTGAAGCATACTGACATCTTAAGTACAAACTAGACTGTCTCTGAACTTACAACTTCCTCTCACTTCCCTGACCCCCCCTCTCTCTCTCTCTCTCTCTCTCTCTCTCTCTCTCTCTTTGTGTTTGGAAGTGAGATAGATGAAGATGTCAGAAACCAGTATTTCTGACCTCTTTGCTTCTGTCGGGATTCTGACAACTTAATAACAACACCCTGTCAAAGCACTCTCCCGCCGCTGTAAATCATCTGTTTCAAAGTTTAATGTGTTCAGAGATGGTCTTCTGCATACCTTGTTTTTAATGAGCCAAATTATTTTCTGCTGCCTTTCTATCATTTCAAACCGGTCTGGTCATTCTCCTCTGACCTCTGGCGTCAACACGGCTTTTTTTTACTCAGGTAACTGAAGCTTACTGGATATATTCTGTTCTTCAGACTATTCTCACGTAAAATCTAGCGATGGTTTAATATTTAAGTCGATCAGCAGTTTCTGAAACACTCAGACACACTACAACCAATTCAATCATCTCTGTTCTAATGCTCAATTTGATCATCTTTAGTTTGTTATGCATTGCTGCCATGTAATACACTCTATATTAAAGGAATTCTTCACCGATTTGCATTTAGCTATAGAATAGGGGTAGTCATATCAACATTCTTTTCTTTGTTATGTTCCCACCTGTGACACTTGGTCTTAAGCCTTGAAACTGCAACGCTAATTTTTAGACCCACTTGTAGGGGGACGGGACGTCATTCCCAGAATGTAAACAGTGTCTGCCAACAGTTACGCTAACAGGACCAAATCGGTCAAGTATTCCTTTAAGGCCCGGGTATACTTCTACGCACATGCCGCTCGTTGCATTGAGCGTCTTTGCGTGTTGCATTGCACGGACCCTGGTATACTAGTACGTCAGGGTCCTGTAGTATCCCACTTCACAGATACTACAGGACCCAAGTCTGGACAGTACAAGTCTGGACGCAGGGAATAGGGTGCATTCCTACCAAAGAAGAAGAGAACGATGCTGCAGCTCCCTCGGACACATCTGGTTCGAGTGGCTCACAGCTGAAAGGCCCGTTGGGCAGTAGAGTCGAGGGTCGCCAGGTCAATGCTGGGATGGCTATCCTTGGCGAGTAATTATTCTGTTGTTGAACTGTTTGGTGCTGCGGGGCTTAATACTCCACCACTCCAGTTCCAGGGCCTTTAGACTCTACACTCTAATTTCCCAGTTTGGGATCAATAAAGTAAATCTATTCTATTCTATTCTATTCTATAGGCTGATTACATATTTGCTGTAATGAGTAGTTGGTCAGCTGTACCTAATACATTGGCTGATGTTTGTATATCATACTGTTACCTGTCTTACCTATATATTCTATACTCTCTCTCTCTGTCTCTGTCTCTGTGTGTGTGTGTGTGTGTGTGCTGTGCTGGTTTAGCCAGAGGCCACAGTAGAAACCAGGGAGATTGGATGCAGGCCCTGTGATCCAAACTGTGTTAAAGGACACTGTCACACTGTGCTACAAACTTTTAGATAAGCTACAAAGTCTCTTTTCTCAGTTAATCCTGGAGTCCTGTGATCTGCACTCTGGTGCAGTGCACTGTCACATTGCATTGCAAATCGTTCGTCAGGCTCGCAGCCCTCCGGAGGTTCATAGAGGACAAAGTGTTTCAGAAACCGGGAACTTGTATCCCTGGAAAAAAAATTGTAGTAGATTAAGTGATACACGCTCACATTTGAACCCAGGCTGGTGTCTCTGATTTTTTTTGTAACTTTTACCCTGTGCTCTGGGTTGAGGATGCGTGTGGCAGCAGGCTGCCGAAAGCCAACTGAATGCTGACACAATGATAGAAAACTCCTCCACTGCTGTAGGAAAAACAGTTTCTCACTGTGGCTGCAGATAGTTTGTGCCAAGAAAAGTTTTCTGAACTTTTGCAGACTACAGCGAGAGTAAGAACAAAGTGGATTTGGGGGGACGAAGCAGCAAAGTGGGTGCATGCGCAGGCATTTGTCTCCCTGCTCTTCTTGTCTGCTTTTGCAATGAAGATAAAGTAGTGAATAAACAAGGACGGTTTTCCAGAGTCTGATAGAAGAAATAATCTGATTGTAAACTGTAGGTTGGTCGAGTGGTTGGTTGGTTTCTCCTGCACAGAGGAAATCAATTTTAGTGGAGTTTTATCAAAAGAAATGCAGTAATTTTATATCAAATCTGAATGTTACGGAAAAAAAACATTCAAATTACCCAAATTCAGGAGTGATCCTAATAATATTGGATAATATATCCACAGCACTGTTTTCAGTTTTAAAGCATGTTACATTTATTCCTGCTGTCCACATTACTACAGCGTTTTCATTTGAGGAAATGGAGATGTTTTTTTTAAATGCTGCAGGCTCACTATTAATTTGAAAACTCATTTGAGGCCGTGTGGGCAGTCAGCTACATTTACTCTCTGATCACGGCTCTCTGTCCTGAGCCCCTCTCAGCAGTTGATGCACTTGTTTCATGAGCGACAGATGACCCGAGGAGCCCAAAAACCAAAAGGCTGTTAAACGGAGCCCAGAGGAGGTGCAGGTCCTGTCACTGTGTCTCTTTTCGGTCACTTGACTTGCCTCATGCTGAAAGGTACTATGGAATTATTGATCAACAATGTCACAAGAATCCTGCCCACTGCACCTTCATTTCCCATCAGTCTAAAAAACATAAATCCTCGCTCTTATTCCTCACTCACTCTCATTAATTATGCTTGCAAAGAAGAAATCGGATTTTCAGCTGTGATGATATGCCAACACATTTGTCCAAATACACATGTTAATATAATTTTAAAATGAAAAAAAATGCAACAGTATGGATTAATCTGTAAGACCGAGTGGAAAAGAAGAAGTAAAGAGGCAGTATAAGTCGTGTCCCCTCTGTGTGATTGAAACATGTTTATCAAACTCGCCCACAAACAATAAGAATCCAAACCATTTACTTTATATTGACAGACGTATCACGTTTGCTTATAGCGAGTGATTCTGTTGCTTCTCTTACCATCTCCACCTGCAGTCCTCTGACCTCATTCTCAGCGGTTCGCTGTCGGAAGAGTTGATATCAAGTCACTGCCGCAATCTTGCTGCTGCTCTTCTCTCCTCTTTTTCATCCCCCCTCAGCCTCCTGCCTCTCTTCTTCATTCCTCCCTCCTCTCTCTCTCCTACCATCCTGCACCATCAGTGTGTCCACATTCCAATTTTCTTTCATCTACTTCAATGACTAACTTTGTCTGATCATAGTTTTGCGTGTCCAACTTAGCATTTTTTCCTCCCATAATTATGTTAAAATATACAAGGGTTAAGATGTGGGAATATTAATAGGTGTTGGGCATTATATAAGGATTTTCACAATTATATAGAATAGTTCCAATATAATGAATGTAACTGATGTGCTGTACAGAGAGTTTACAGCGACTGCTAATTTTCAACTCTTGTCTTTTTCATGTACACTATGCTCAAAACAGTAAGAAAACAAGGAGCTCTCAAAATTAAATTGTACCTTTTGGCATTTTATTCATTATTTTCAGGGCCTGGTTATACAGAGATGAAATGTGTCGTATGGGTTGTAGACGGCGATGCTTGAATCATACAATCATACAAAATCAATCGCTGAGCTGCCTGAGTAGGTATAAAATGTCTTATTAGTTTAAAACAACTGATAATTTTTTTTTGGAAAATTTCTTTATGTAATATATCAACGTTTATATGAAAAAAAAATCTTTCTTCTGATTGAGAAACACATAGAAATGATGTTCATTTTGGAGATGGATAGATAGATGGATGGATCCGAGTACAAGATGATTATGTTGCAGCCATTGACGGACATCAACCAAGCATATCGTTAGGTTTGATGCTGTGCCAGACGGGCTGGTCTGAGTAGTTCAGAAACTGCTGATGTACTTGGATTTTCACACCCTCGTAGGTTTTCATAAAATGGTCTCAAAAATATAAAATATCCAGTGAGCAGCCGTTCACTGGGCTAAAATGCCTTTTTGATGCCAGATGTCAGAGGAGATTGACTGGTTTCGAGGTGAAAGAAAGGAAACAATAACCTAAAAAAACACTCATTACAACCAGAGTATGACGAAGACCAACCGTGAACCCACAACTCACAGCAGCAGAAGACATCATTGAACACTACATTAGTGCACATAATACATAGTATAAACCATGTATGTGAATGTCTGCACTTGCACGATGATCTAAAATAACTTTGGTGTAACATTTTATGGAATGTTCACATCTGCTAATTCTATCTATCTATAAAACCACTGTTTTTAGATATCCAAATGATCACAGTGAGTAAATAAAGAGATATTGGTATTAGTGTGTGCATAATATCTTTCTGTTACAGTGTAAACATTAATTGCACCTCTCACAATTTGATTTAAAGCAGAGTGATTAAAGAAACAAGCCTGCTTGAATTGTGCATTTATATGTAGCTGTATAGATCTGTGGAAAAGAAGGTTTCCCTTAATGGGTGTTAGATGTAAGAACATAGTGTACAGTGTGCTGTATATATACTGCACTCCAGTGTGGTGTACTCATCCCATGGTGCTGCAAGTACAAATTAGCTTACAGTTGGCTGAATTGCACGAGGTCCCAGCCTAATATACAATAAATTAAACCGTTTTGCAGCTGACGCTTAAACCTTAACCACCAATGTTTTACCTCTAATAGCACCACAAATACATTTCTGGAATTCAGCTGCAGAACTTATGGCGGTCGTATCTTTCATTAGAGGGTGTTAGTTAGTGCGTGCATGCATTTTGACTACACATGCTCACGTTTAGTTCTCATCCTTGAAATCATCTCAAGTGTTAGTGGACAGTAACTCACTTTTCTGTCTTGATGTCACCTGAGAGTCTGCATTTCATATGTTTGTCCGCCTGGGTTGCTCAGGCTGCTGCTGATTGGATTTTCTCAATAAAATGATGATAAACAGATCAGTTAAAAGCACCATCCCTGCAACTCCAGTCCAGTATCCGTTTGCCGAATGGGAAAACAGATGATACACATGATGAGGACCCACCGTGCTGGAGCACCTTGACAGTCCAAATTCTTATGTTGGAATGTGCTTCATTGTCTTTAGTTCAGCCTTTAACACTATCATCCACAACACACTGCAGATGACGCCATAATGCTGCCATCTGCAAAGTTATACCTGAACTTTCAGATCAATCGTCCTCAGAATGTCACGTTAGGCTTTGTATTGAGCCCCTCTCCCATTTGCACTCTTTACACATGACTGTCCGTAGCTTCTTAATTTTAACAACAGCCAGACCTCACACAGGGGTGAAGTGTAAAACCGGGTGGACTGATGCTCTGCCAGCAGCCTCGTCCTCTATACCAGGAAGACCAAGGAGATTGTGGTGAAAGGAATCGTCCTGAGCCAATTTCTACACCTGGTTAGGCCAAATACTCTGCTGCTTTAAACTGATGACCTCTGACCTCTCCTGGACCAGACAAACCTCCACAGTCACTTGAAAGGTTTATCAAAGAAGCTGAAGAGAACTGACTCTCCACTTCAACTTCTACCTTAGCACAGTGGATAGAGTGTGCTGACTAAAAACATCACAGCATGGTGCACTAAACTAGAACAGAGGGCTGAGCAAAACCATCACTGGCACACAACTGCCTGCAGTAATCAGGGTCAGGACTCCAAGATCACTGATGACTCCTCTCACCCTTTCACACCCTCTCTTCAAACTGCCTGCCTTTGGCAGACATGACAGAATCTTACCGCACACTGAACAGCTGCATTTTTTTTTACCAGCAGTGTTTTTAATTTCTTTCTTTTTTTTTTTATACCATTTATATTACTGTTGTTGTTTTTCCTTTAGAATCACATTTCAGGGATGCCTAACCCTTTTTTTTCTGTTGTTTCATTAGTTTCTTGTACAACATATGGTAATTGATTTGCATAAATTATATCCTGATCTTTATGAATCACTTGCACTAAACATTAAATCACATATAATTACTTCCAACTCCTGTTTTGCTGCACAGTGATGATGGTATGCCTGCTGGGCTCTGCAGGCCTGTCACACCTACACTGGTGTCCATGGAGGACTATGCATGGCAGGGATTGTCCTTTTCTCTGGGTCAGGCCTAAGCCAGACCGCATACCAAAGTTGGTAGCTGCATGGTCTTTAGCCAAGGACCACCGCTCCTTGATGTTTTGCCACTTATCAGTAAACAGGGACATTTTGCGATGTTATTCACTCCCCAAGGTCACGTCTTCTGGTCATGATGTTCAGCTCCCTAAAATAGCCTCTAGCTCCCACCTCCACAGGACAGAGCTTCACAGCCTGTGCATCCTCCCTGACCTCTGCCACCAAATCTGCATACTGTACCCCTTTCTTTTGTGGGCAGCCTCCAGTCCCTCTTCCCATGGCACTGTTAGCGCCATTAGAAGGGCAGAGTCCACAGCACCATGTCTGGCCTTAACGTGGTGCTGCAGAACGCCCTCGGGAAATGGAGTTACCTTCCCAAATCCGCCTCCATATGCCACTCTGCCACTACAAATTTTAACACCATAACACTGCGATATTAGATATAATTTGAGTGATGGTTTCTTTATCAGTGGTAACATTTTCAATTCTGTAAAATCTGAAATGTTACCACTGGTAAGATCATATCATTGGTATAGAAACAACTCTGCAATATATTCAAATTGCTTGGGTCATACTTGTCTAAAGACACAAAGGTAAGCTTCAAATCAGCTACTTTTCATTATAAATCCATGGTGCACAGGAAATTCAATTAGACTTCAAGATTTCCTGCAAAGATTTTAACACAAAGACCTTCACTTTGTTGTTTTAAGTCTGTTGTTTTTATTCAAGTCCCTCCTCCACACCTGCTCATCATTCTCCTTTTCATAATCGACAACCTTGAGAAACTTTTCACAGAACTTCTGACAGACAACAACATGCTTCTCTGTCTCTCAGATGTTCCCCCAGTCACTGTGAACATGGAGGGAGATGCACTCAGTCGTGGAGCACCTTCCACTGCAACTGCTCCAGCAGCGGCTACAGCGGCGCCACCTGCCACAGCTGTAAGCAAACAGAGGCTTTGAAGATGCTTTAGAACTAACATGTGATGCTATTTCCTCTTATTATTACACTACAAAGATTCACAATTGTTTGTTTTTTCAATATGAGAACACGTTGGCTTAATGATGTATGATAAAACACAGTTTATTTACCTATTCACATACAGAAATATAAAAACAGTTTAAGGCCACCTATGTGAATGTAAATATAATATTTCCTCTTGCTTTATTCATATTATTTTGAGATAAAATATGGAAGCAAAAGGGTTTCACAAATCCTCTTTAAATCCATAATATGCCCTTCTTTACTGACACCTCACATTATTATTTAAATTATCTATATCTATTTAAACTCATAGCCAAAACATCGTAGAGTCTATGTTTTTTATAGCTCCCATCCTAAAAAGAGAAGGAGCAGTTATAGTTTGCCTAATCACAGAAAGTTTTAGCGTTTGTCATCCATCAACATGGTTAATATTCCACACGTGTTTTCATTTCCTCTGCTCTAATAACAGAGACACCATATATGTCTCCTACGGGCTAATATTCAAAGGTGTTTTTTTTTCCTGCATTAAATGAATTCAGAGTCAAAATGTAATCAGGGACAGACTAACAGGCTGGTTGAACTTTATTATGCTGAGCAGTACAGACTCCCTGTCTGAAAGTCATGAAAAGGTCTTGTGTTTGACTTTCTAATGCATGCAGGTGGCTCTTATCTTGGGTTGTGAGCCACTTTATCACAGAATGAGTGGATACAAGTTTCCGTAAAATATCTACAGCTAATATGGCTCTGACATTTGCCACACTCAAGTACCACCCACTCAACTATCATCTGCTGCCAGGATATATGAATCATTTGATAGTATAATGCTGAGGGACAGACTCAGTCTCCATTTTTGTTACTTATTGTCCATTATTTATTTTTGTAAGCAATGTTAAGACAAGAACAGATGAACCTTTATCGGTCTATATTTATAAATCTAACATAAAAATACAAATAATCTATACAGTTACAATGTTTACTACCAAAGAGACACTTTCTACACATTCTTTTGAGCACATTTAAAACACTGGGAAGAAAAAGCAAAAAGCTTTGCTTTCAAGATAACTGTAATGTAAAAAAATAAGAAATAGAAAATTATCATCACAGAAACTCTTGTATTAAACATTTTTCTGTAAACCAAGGTAAACATCATTTTAATATAAAATGCTTTTACTCAAAGTTTGTGCATGTAGGTAAGTTTGCACCTGTAATGTGATGTGATGTGCAGCTTCTTCTTGGCAAAAATACCCTGGTTGGTAAAACAGAAATGAAGTGTCACTCTCTCCACGGAGAGAAAGCTGAGGCAAGAACAAAGGAGGTGGCATCCCGCTGCAGATGAAAGCTACAGTTTTCCCCCACTTCTCACTTCAAACAGAACACATCAATCCACAGTGTCAGAGAAACCGGTGCCAACTCTTTTCTCCTTGTTTCATATTTTCACTTCAGAAGACTGGGACATTCCAGCTGGTTCACCACTAGAACCATAAGAATAAAAAGTAATAACTGACAGAGAACATCAGGGTTGTATAGAGCCAACCACTGCACAGAGCTCCTCATAAAGATCCAACACAGTCAAAGAGAGTTCCAGCCTGACACAACAGGGCTCACACTCCAGTGGGGATACAGAGAAACGCAGATTTTAGCGACTAAATCTACCGCTCAAGTTTATAGTACCTTAAGAATATGATCTCGGTTTAATCTTGGAGTTACACAGATTGTTCTGACTGGTGTTGTGTATGTAAACTGCTCACTCCACAAGCCAATATTCAGTAAGAATATGTTGCATCATAGCACACAGTTGTTGATGCACTGCTGCCTCTATCCGGAAGTTTAATTGCTGTTTTTAAAATACCTTTACTGAAGCACTAGACCAAGATCTATGTAACCGAATAATTAGAAACACAACATAAATAGTTCTATATTTGACTCTGATTTTGAGCCTTTTATAGCTACATTTGATGCTTATTGAATGCTTGTGTAAGAAAGTGTGGGCTCGCAGTTTTCTCTGTTACCTCAGGTGGTGAAAGAAGTTTATATGGTATAAAGTTTTCTGTTCTAAATATCAGCAAATAGGTGAGAAGATTTAAATTAGAGTCCAATACTTGTTATTGGGTTTAGAAACAAACCCCAAAGTCATTCAGCTCGCTCTCTGGAATCATCGCAACATGCCAGATGAAACTAAGAGGGAGACGAAACAAGGGGAGCGACGTCAAACACAAAGAAAGACAGAAAGAAACTTTTAATTTTAACTCTTTTATATTGTAGACAATTGTTATACATTGCTTGTTTCTTTTCACTGCTTTCTTGTTTGAATGACATGTTTGGAAATTTTCTCTGAACAAAACACTAATGCAGTTAGAATCAATTTTGTATTTGTTTCTTTGGGGTAAATTTGAAACTATCATTGCGGTCTAGTGTTGTTTTCATTTATAATTTTATTAAAAAAAAATTACATTTATAATGCAACATCTCTCAGCACAGCCGGACTGTGTCACATACAACATATTAACTCTTACATTTTAGTTGCATGATAGTGTAAATTGGACACATGTTTAACTGTGGTAAATGACATTTCATGATATTGACAGAAAAAGTTACTTCTTCAAAAGGAATGAATGGGTTTGTTTAGACTCATTTTCAAGTATTTTCTTCTCTTAATTATTACAATTCTGCTTGGCTGAGTCACAGCTGAAATGTTTTATTTTGAAAGTATAAATCACAACGCAGCCTGATCTTCTGATGAAAAGAATTGTTTTCTTCCCCAGCGACACACGAGCAGTCGTGTGAGGCATACAAACACAAAGGCAACACATCGGGACATTATTACATAGACGTTGATGGCAGTGGACCAGTCAAACCCCAGCTCATCTACTGCAACATGACAGGTGACACACAAGCGCGCACAGTGTTAGTGCATGTCATATGCAACTCTTCTCCAATCTCTAAGCTCCAAATATTCATCATTTTTTCTTTCCACATCATTCCACAGAGGACATGGCGTGGATGGTGATCCAGCACAACAACACAGAACTCACCCGGGTTTATTCGTCTCCTGAGCTAAACCATCACTCAGTCTACTTTGACTACGATACGGAGGACGAGCAGTTGACTGCCGTCATCAGCCAATCAGAGCACTGCGAGCAGGAGCTGGTCTACCACTGCAGGAAGTCCCGCCTCCTCAACACACCAGGTGAGACCCAGAGTGGAAATCACAAAATTACAGCTGTGGTTTTGTAAGAAAGTGAGGAAGTCAAAGTATTGTGAATTGCCGATGTAGCTTTTGTTTTTAAGTCATTGTTTTCATTGTTTGTTAAAGGGATAGTTTAGTTTTTAAATGTGGTTGTATAAGTAATTGACATTTTAACAACACTGTTATGTAGTTGGAGCTTCTTTCAATGAGGAAAGTGTATAAACTGTCAACATCAGCGCTTATTTGCGGATTTGCTGCTTCTTACAAACATCAACAGAGGAGGATAAAACAGTAGACATTTTTCCGGCATCTTTGCTAGTACCTACTTCTGGGTTGTTGCTATCAAAATAAAAGCCTTTCAAGTAGTAAACTCAAACATTTCAATAGAAATTAAATCTCTGGTTAAACACAACAATAACCATTTCTCGTTTCTTGTGACCTGTATATATTATAAATAGCAATATTCCTAACTGTGAATACATTGCCCTTTTAACTGATCATGAATTAAGTTATTTATTTAACTTTTCTTAACAAACACGGAGAAGAAATATGATTTCAGCCACTTAAGGCGCCATATTTTTTTGCCATCTTATTGGCCGTATACATCTGACTCCGCCTCTGTAGGTGTCGCTGTATCTCTCTATAAGCTAGTGCTTATTGAATCAGTTTCCTGTTGAACTTTACGTCACAGAACACCTGCTGTGGTTACATGCTTATCATGATACAAATTAGATCTAGCATGGCTCTTGTGGTTGTTGTGTTGTCCGAAGAAAGACGCCTCTGCCATATGATCCAGAGTTTCCCGTATAAGCTTAATCGACTCCAGTCCAATTAAGCTGATACATGCAGGAATAATCAGACTATGAATTGCATTATCCAGGTAAGTTAGTCTGACTAAGAACAGCTCGATTTTAGTCTAAGGTGTAGACTAAGGTGTTTACGTGACATTAAGAAAACTGAATTATTCCGACTGAAATCGGACTTTTAACATGTATGTAAACGTTTTCTGTTTGGAGACTGAAGTTCTTTAAACCACCGCCTAGAGAGAAAATCACTGATTTCACATCAGATCCACTGCTACACCATCAGCTATTTCAAATATGTTGTCTTGTGCCTTTAGTGTTGGATAAGTAGCTGTAGACCAGTAAAAAAGACTTAAGTTTAAGTCATCATTAAAGTTACAAAGAGCACTGAGAAAAGTCACCCACAACCTCTGCACACACCTGCAGAACCTACATGTCAGGAAACGTGTGAGCTGGAGAAGTCTTGAACGAGTAGCTACCAATTATCTGTCCAATTTCAGTGATACACAGTCGAGACTGGGCAGCGAGCCTGTAAGAATTCACTAAAGGCCACTGACAGGACAGAGTAGGCGGGGGATCAAATCTGATGGGTGCTTTTAGATGGATGGAGGAATAGATAGAGGTGGATCTTTTTATATCCCATTTTATTAGCTGTAGCCGAGCTCGCACATAAAGTTAGTGTGTAGGATTTATTTGAGGCAATAAAACACACAGGCCAGTTCGTTGTTTGAATTTTCATTAGTGCATCACCTGAAACACTGAATATTTTGTTTTCATTAGCTTAGAGGAGGTACTCAGTTGTATGACTAGGTCATATACTCCAGAAAGGAGTATGTGGCCGGTGCTTGTCTTTGGTTTTCGTTGCACAATGTGACGAGGAGGATTTCTGCTCCCTCCTGCATGTGATGCCAGTCCATCACAGAGTTCCTTCCCCCACACCTCCCTTTATGTTGTAAGCAGAGAGTCTGTATGTAGCATTTTGTCATGTCTTAGGTATGATATAGCCGGGTTTTGACAAGAGGGTTTTGAACTACACTCCAGAGGTCATTGCTAGACATTTATTTTGATATAGGAAACAGGTTTTTCTACAGAGTTTGCCATGTTGCACCACCAGGTTACTTGAAGGCAGGTTCTGCTGCAGGATTGATATAATCAGGTGTATAATACAGTAATGAACGTTTTCATTTTTTTACGTCAGGATGTTCTTTATTTGCCTAAAATGTCAAACTTAAAAACAAATACCGCTACAATTTTTTTATGTGATTAAAAGCGATGATTGACAATTCTGGAAGCTACGTGAGACATTTTACATTTAGCTAAGAAAAGCCTGCCTCACATGAGAGGATAATTGGCCAGATTTCTGTCCCAATCTGGGCCTTCCGACAATTGTGGGCGTCTTCTGATTTTAGGCTGATTTGAAGAGTTTATCTCGCCAAATTATCTTGTAGTGTGAGGGATTATCGGGCACGATTTTAACATCATCCGAGTCTTCCCAAATTCAACTTTTGATTCGAGCAATAACCGATGAGAGCATGTTGACCCGGAAACAGATGTTGCATACTTTTGTTTACAGCTGTAACTTGAACAAGCCAAGTTGATTTCATTTTTTCAGCCATGACTTCATCCACAGTTTTTTTTTTTACGTTTCTCAGTACAAAACTTCGCCCACCGTCCACCATTACATGTCATTTAGCGGTCGCTTTGAATATCGGTTATAAAGTTTTGTTGTATCTGTGGTCTCCCACAATTCTCTAGTGTGGGTTTACTGTGTGTGTGTTTGTGTGTTTCAGAGGGTGCTCCATTCACCTGGTGGGTGGGAGGTCCACATCCAGGTCAGGTCCAGTCATACTGGGGTGGAGCTCAGCCGGGCAGCCGTCAGTGTGCCTGTGGTCTTCATGACAGTTGTCTGGATTCTAACCACTTCTGTAACTGTGATGCCGACTTCAACCAGTGGTACTGTACTGTACTTTGTGTTATGTCCTTAAACAACTCTGTTTTAAGGAAGTTTTTTTTTTTCCTTTTTAAGTAATACTGAATTACGAATTAACAAAAACACAGTTATGTTTTTGCATGCCTTTTAGAATGTAGGAAATTGCACAATGAAAGTGAATATCTTGCATTATTAATCATTTAAGGGGAACAGTATTACCATTTATGATGTCTTTGTATGAAATATAAACAACAATTAGAGGCCTCTTGGTTAGCTGGTAATGCAGATGGAGTGTTAGTATATAAACAGTGCATACACTGTTTATATACTAACCCTAACCTTATCTCTCCACTGCAAATTGGACCTGTTTGTTTCAAGGACATGGACTTTAAACATTTATGTTCAATAAATGAAAAATAGAATAATCTGTTTTGTAAAAGCAAGTACAGATTATACATTATTCTAGTTCTATGGCTCTGTGTAATTATTAGTCCACTGGCCATCAGGTTTGTCCGCTCTGTAAATCTAGTGAAAGATGATACTGATTTAGTGATCTCTTTGCCATGAGGCTGTCATGTAGTTTTAAATTAAAACTGGGAATTTATTCGGCAATATTTCGTTGATATTTTTGATTAAAACGTTTTAATGGAAGTAACACAGATAAATTGCTAAAATGAAATGTGGTACTGACATATAGTATTTGGTCCCCTAAATTAAAACCAGGTACTTTTCCTTTAACACCATCATCATGTTCAGTCCTTTGATTCATGACCAAATAACTGCAAAGCTAATGTCACCCTCATCAGTCCTGCTTGCACTTTGTGTTTACTTGTTAAATGTTAGCCTGTTAACCTTGTAACTGTGCATTTGTGCATTACTAGTTACACCAAACAAACCTCTCTGCACCGCTGTAAAATCAAGACTTTAATCCTTCGAATGCCAGGTTTTTGTCATGATGCCACTGTGTTTTCAAATGAAAATGATTTTTTTATATATACTACATACTACAATATACTACATGCAAAGTAGATTTTTGAATTTTTGAATTAATACAGCCTGTCAATGAGTAGCGACAACAGTGACAGGGCCATCTAGTGGAAATAGCATGTTTTTTTTCTCTCAAAATGACGCCATCTGGTGGAGCCCAGATTGACACCCATACAATAAAATGTATGTATTATGCTTTAATAGGAGTGACATCAAAAACTGCAGTTGGGGACATTTTTTGCGCTTATCGGTACACAGCGTACACAGTGTATTTTAGCCTTAAGTTACAGCAGGATCTGAGCTGAAAATAACAGGTTCAACTACAAATAAAAATACACAATTTGCCAAAATTCATGCCATATGCATGAACACAGCCAAAATTATCAAAAAATATAGAATGAAAAGTGCGTAAAAAAATGCACACAACTGTCCCTAAGGGTTAAAATATAATAAAGTTTCAGAATAAAAATAATTCTTTTTTAGAAAAGTACAGAGACAGTTGTTGTTTCTGAGGCTTCTCAATTAAGTGGTTTAATGGAACCCGTGTTACAGCTCTAATCATGAATCACTAATAACATTACATCACTCTTTACTGGACTAAAACGATCCAGAAAATGTTTCGTGACAAATCTGAAGCTATTTATACATCCGTCCTTGTGTGTTATCCTGTCCTGTATTCAAATCCCTTTATTCATGCTGTAAGCAATTCTGTATTTAGGTCACCTTTGTCAATCCTGTGACCAATGCTGCAGTAACAACCATTTTCCCATACCGATCCTGCTCCCGTCTCTCTTTCTGTTGTCTCCCTTCCTCATTCTGACTCTGACTGTATTTCTAAAGACTTTCGTCTGTTGTTGATATTCACTGGTGACCTACAGTTGTAGTTTTATTTTCGATAACATTTTGTAGAAACAAAGCAGGCTGAACGTGTTTGGATCAATCTGTCAGTGTACGTTCCTTCATAAAAGAGTTCCACAGAACATCTTCGTTTGAACAGTTCATCTGTGGGCATAAGTTTTACACCTGCTCCGTGTGCATGATTAGTCAGCTTGCTAAAATTGATGTCCTCTTCTTTGCCTCCTCCTCCTCTTCATCTCATTTTCCACATCCTTCTTCCCTCCCTCCTTTTCTAATCAACCTGCTCTGCTGTTTTTCTGCCTCTTCATCCTCCATATTTTTTCTCTTGTATTAATTCCTGTCCTGCACTATTTCTTCTCCTTCTTTCTCTCGTCCTTATCATTCACCTTTCTTCTTCTACACCTTTTTCTTCTTCTTCCTGTCGTTTGCCTCCACCCCTCCTCTTGCCTTTCTCCTTTGCCTCCTTTGAGGTTAGGCTTTTCCCCTTCTCCTTCATTTCCTTATCTTCGTCCTCTCCACTTTCTACTTTCACCCTGTCTTTCTCCTTCTCTCTCCTCTCCTGCTCTTTTTGCTCCTTGACAATTCTCCTTTCTCCTTTTCTCCTCCTCCACCTCCTCTCCACTACCTTTAGGACTAACGACTCAGGCCTACTCACCCGTAAAGAGTCACTTCCTGTCAGGTCTCTGGTTCTGGGCGATGTCCAGCGACCCGGCTCAGAGGCTGCCTACAGAGTAGGACCCCTGCGTTGTCATGGAGACAGTAAGTCAATTACGAGTTTGATATATTTTGATATTAAAGATTTTACATTTAACTCTGAACTATAGAAATCTCTTACAAATAGATGTAAACATTTATGGCAATGTCTGATTGAAATATGAACTAATCTAATTTATAATTGCCTCTAAAGTTAGTTAAATAATAGTAGATGAATAATAAGATGTTTGTGCTTTTGTTCTTATGTAATTAGCCGAACAGTTGGTTCATTTGTTTACTGCACAATTTTCATTATACAGCCTTTAAAACTTTACTTTTAATTAGCTTTGTTTCACAGTGGTAAATCTCCTTACAAGTACAAGATTTCATTTTTCAGAAAACTTCTGGAACGCTGCGTTTTTTGATAAGGAGACATCTTACCTTCACTTCCCCACCTTCCACGGTGAGCTGAACGCGGACATCTCCTTCCTCTTTAAAACCACATCGTCTTCTGGGGTGTTCCTGGAAAATCTGGGTATCAAGGATTTCATCCGCATAGAACTCAACTGTAAGTAAGAGTGTAGGAATATAACTTGTTTTTGGACACGTTTCGACAGGAAAAGTGCAGGTGTTCACATCAACAACGGTTATTATTCTGTTCAGTTCATGTAAGTCAGTGGAAAGCTTGGTTGGTGAGTTTGCTGATTTGCTGCGGGCACTTTTGCACCGTCAGTGTGCACAACAGCATTCAGATCAGTGGTGAAGTTGAGATGTCAGATATACTGTAATCTCAGAAATTCTTCCTACAGGTAGGAAGGTAGGACAGGTGTCACATAGTCCCATTATCGCTTTCATCATTATTAGTCACAGGATCTGAGACTGAGAAGTGTTTTTAAATGCTTCAACTTGTGGAAACACACAACATGTCCATCACTCCCCCTCATAATAATTCTTCATTTACAAAGGCAGTATTTTCTTTCCCAGCATCAGTATGTTGTTGTCGGCTTAGTTATGTCAAATATTTTTGGCAGCCTGTGGCCAAGTGGAAAGGGAACTTGACTTGTAACCAGAGAGTCGCCGCTTCAAATCCCCACCCGGCCAAAAAGGGTTGGGGTACCCTTGAGCAAGGTACCCGACCCCCAATGCTCCCCGGGCGCTACTCAGTGTGGCAGCCCACTGCTCCTAATTCTAGGGTGGGTCAAATGCAGAGGAATACTTTCCCTAAGGGGATTAATAAACTTTAACTTTATTTGTTTTTAATGCTATTTGGTCCATTGTATCCATCTAAAATAGGCAAACAAGGGATTTCTGTGTCACAAAACATTTGTTTCGGTGGAGCGTGTCTCTCATCACTGCTGTTGTTATGACAGCTGGTGCTGAGGTGACTGTGTATCTGTATTACTGCTGTTAACATGACTGAAGTTAGGCCAGAGAGCAGCTCCCTACATTAACTGACGCTCCACAGTCCCACAGCAGTGACGCTTTCTCCTCCACTGTTACCATCGTCAGTGAGGACTGCTGTTTTGCTCAAACGTGCACTTATGTAACCACCCTGTTAACTTCATCCATGAATGTGGAGCGTAGGCATGTTGGCAGTGTTGTTGATGGATGAAAGGCTTCAGATCACCTCTTTAGTTTTTAAACTGCGATAGTGATGACTACATGGTAGCCTAGGATAGAAGTTTCAGTCCTACTGGGACAGCTTTGTACATACAGGTCACGTCTTATCTTAGAAATAGCTCTGAATTGAATATGGCGTGCCTGGGAACATTGCTAAGTCTTTAAACTGCTGGCTACTAAAAAAATAAAATAACAGCATGTGTCTTTCTGTGTGGTGGATGAAGGTATCCAAATATTTAGGTTTATTATTAGATTTTACTTTACTAACAAAAGGAATACAGGTACCAGGGTTCCCACAGCTTGATTGACATCAAATTCAAGGACTTTCCAGGACCACTTCCCTCAAATTGAAGAACGAAATGTGCTGACACAGCTTAAGATGGGAGGGCAGCCTGTAAGAGCTGTTTCGTCCACTTTCATTGATTTGCAGCACACTCTGCATCTGGACAAGTGATTGTCTTTGGGATCTTAGGCAAACAAGTCTTCGTCATTTGTTTTGGGTGAGGCAGAGAATTTGCATTTCCCAGGCATCACGTCATTTGCTCTCTCTTGCTTAACATTACTCACCTGCTGTTCTGCATGGAATCTCGCGTCAGTGGCCGCGAGAGACAGTGGACAGTGTCCACAACACCGCTAGTAATTATGACTCCACGTGTGTTCTGAGTAGGCCTCGTCAGACGAGGGAGACATTTACCTAAATATCACCTTCAAATCTACAAAATTCAAGCACTTTTAATGACTCATGTCAATTCACACACTTTCAAGGATTTCAAGTACCCTTGGGAACCCCGATAGAATATACAGGTAGTCTTGATGATTACTTCACACCCATTCACACAGGACAGCTATACACAGAGCTTTTTCTGTCCCATGCAGCACGGCCACCAGGAGCAATTTTGGGTTAAGTGTCCTATACAATAATGAGACCTAATATAAAGCCAAAAATGTCAACCTCGTGAGGCCAGAGGAAACGTCAAGACGTTGGGTGAAGTCATTAGGGTTTATCCTTCATTCATGCATTATTCAACGTGAGGCGTCGACTGCTGTGTGTGCGGACAACACAGAGGCGGACTGAAGACGGTGATAGTTGAAGACAGCTCATGTAACACAACTGTGTGAGCTGAATAAATGGCGAAAGGTGATACTACACATGACCCATCCTGCCAACAGACTGGCAGGAGGAATGAGTAGAAATGTGACATCATGTCGGCATCATTCCACACACACTTGTAATTGTTGGTGTAATGTGTGGCGCGGGGTAAAACGTGGAGCTGTCAGAATTCAACAAGAAAAATCAATCTCAATCTGCTGGCATCATCGTCATTTACCTCACTTTATACTTTTATTTTCTCTATTCTCAAACCTCTGTCTCTGACTCTCCTCTCCAGCCTCGACTGAGGTCGTGTTCTCCTTTGATGTGGGCAACGGGCCGCTGGAGGTGCGAGTGGAGGCAAACATCCCTCTGAACGACGACCGGTGGCACAGCGTGCGAGCCGAGAGAAACGTGAAGGAGGCCTCACTTTGCGTCGACGAGTTTCCCGCCACAACGCAGGAGGCTCCTGCTGATGGACACATTCATCTGCAGCTCAACAGCCAGTTATTCATAGGTGAGGAGTTTGTTTTAAGTTTTGTCCTCAAAGGCCTGAAAAGTTGGGAGGAGACTAGTTTGGTTTTAAGCTGTGATTCCCCAAGCATGAGCTGAGATGATACTGTAGGGGGCAGCGAGAGGTCATTGACATAAAGAGAAAGTTTAATTTTTATTCTTGGAATTAAGCTTCTACATGAATCGCACACTGCACAGAGAGTGAAGCATTTCACATCATGCTGATGAATGCAGAAGCAACATACTCTACCTAGCACTAGTTAACCCTCTTATGACCATCGTGATAATCAGGCCGCCTGGATTTATTTAGATTTTATGGCTGTAGAATTGTCAAAACATGTTCAATGAGTGAGTACTTCTGCCCTTTTTATGCCCCTTTTTCCAAGATTACTTTCACTTTTCGTTATCTGGCAGTTACTCAACTGGAATTATGGTACTGAGAAGACTCATTGGTGAATCCTGTCTGTGATTGGACGGTCGTCCTGAGGGCTACTGTAATGAGTATATGGACACAAAGTTCCATTTCTCTGCTTTCCAGTATACATCCATCCATCTTCTACCGCTTTATCCTCCATGTGAGGGTCGCGGGGGGGTGCTATGCCAATCTCAGCTGACATAGAAAGGCAGGGTCACACAGTCATAAATAAGATGGCTGCATACAGTTGGACCATTGCTGAAAATGCCAAGAAATGCCATTGAAATGTTTTACTGCTAAAAATAACATTCACGATCATATTTTAATCACAATTGCAATTTCGGAATCTGTGTGCCTGCATGTGCCAATCACAGCTGCTGCTGTTCCTGCACCACATAGCTCCAAGTTTCCTGGAGGCAGTCTGGATGAGAAACGTTAAAAGACAGATATACAGTACATCCCATAACTTGCCAAAGCACTTTAGAAACAACATTACTCAGAAGTCCACAGGGGGGCGGCAATAGAAGTTCTGTACTGGAAATGTTCAAATGAGATTTTCTATCCATTCATGAAAAAAGCCACATATGTAAGGAAATGTTGCAATTCAAGGTTTTCCGTGGTACTGAAAACAATTAGAAATCATTTTTTATTTGAAATTCTTAGGTTTTGGAATGGCTGGTCAGAGAGCATGGCAAGGATGCCATTGAGAGAGTTATGCTTCCGTGTCGGGGCTGAATAATAAATCTTTTCTCTTCTTTTTTTCGGCCCTGCTATGCCAGGAGATTACAGAGCTTTTGTTTCACCAACTCATCTTGAAGCAGGCAGCTGCTCACAGAAATTAAACCCCAGAAGACTTTTGCCTTTGACTCATAAAGTGCTACAATGTCTAACTTTCCCATGCAGTTTCTTATTAGATAAAAGTTTTGACACTGCACCACACAAGTCTCAGATGGGCAGCTGCTAGATTTACACCACCAGAAGCTGCACCAGTCTAACTACAGCAAACCATCTTCAGGGTCATTTATAAGCTCACTGGCCCAAGGTGCTGCTGGTGTTAGCGGGGTTAAGTCTTTAGCCTTGGAAAAAAGGGGGATGTTGTGTGATGTTATCAAGCACTGAATAATGAATGGTGGCCCAAAAGAGTGGATTATTCTTTGTTTGTGTACGTGTGTAGTCTCCAAGGATCATAACAGAGCCATATTGACTTGTTGATGGGAAGATTACACTACCTTCTGCTTTGATTAAGTTTGACAGATACTTGTTATTTGCATTTATCCACTTCGTGCTGCGCTCTATTGCACAGTTAGTTTCTCATTCATGGCTTTTTAGGTAACAAAAGGATTTTGTTCTGTGTTTTACAAAGATGATAATATGGGAGAAATGAAATGTCTCTCTATTCCTGTTAAGTACTCACACAGCACATAGTTCTTTATTCCCCTCAAATTCATCTGTCATCCCAAACTCTCTCATCCTCACCTCATCTCCACTGACTCTCAACACTCTTTAAGTGCTTGTTTCTTATTTGACAAGCACTTGAGTGGAATGAAAAATCCATGCAGAGTTTGATTTCTACAAATAATATGGACATTCATTCGGCTGTAGACACGCATTTAAATGAGACAAATAAAAAAAGAGTTAAGCTAATAACCCTTCCTGGACAGCCAGAAGTGACCATGTGTTGTTCTCCTTATATGGGCAGGATGCTGTTTACTGGCGATGCCAATAGGTTTTGTTTAAGTTTAATAAGCTGAATATTTTTTTTGCAAGATATGAAAAAAACTGCTGTGCTTAGAAGTGTTTTCTTCTAATGTGTGAATCAATCAATGCCTTTTAAATGTCAGTATAATAATGTCAGCCAATCCATTTGTTTCCACTCACTCTACTAAATGACCTGAGCTCTGTTGATGATTGGAGTAATGTCGATGAATTTCAATGACACTTTGTGGGTTGAGAGTTTTTGTGTGGCTCTGGCAGCACCAAACCTTTGTGCCGTGTGTGGTTTATAACCCGCCAATAAATGAATTTAGTGAGCTTCTCGAGTTGAACATTTGAAGCTTCTCCATTAATAATAATGATAATAATGATAATAATAATAATAACAATTGTTCTGCGTGTGACGGCTTTCAGTGTGATGGCAAATGCCATTTAGTCAACATTAAACTCTTGGGTTAGGGTTAGGGTTACATCTGATGGGGGAGCTGGATGGATATCTAACCTGGGGTAATATCGTACCGTGACTTAAATATCATGTTAATGTCGTATCGTATCTCTGGCGATTCCCGCGTCATGCTGCGGTAACAACATGCGATTAATTAACTGCAGACAGAAACGATAACAAAGATAAAATGGAAAAGTATTCACGCTTAACATTTTAGATGAACATGGTTTGATAACTTTGTATTTTATTGGGCTTCTTAAAATAAACTACACTCATTTATTGTATTACTCACTTATTGACACATTAGACAACACTTTACATTCAGTGTATGATAACAATATAGCAATAGTATTGTAATTATATGCAGTAGTATAGTCATTTCATCTTATCGCTTGGGTAATAGCGCCGTAATAACAGAGGAAAATGTGTGTGGGACACAAGTAGAGCTGCAGCTAACGATTATTTTCATAATCGATTAATCTGACGATTATTTTCTCAATTAATCAAATAATCGTTTGGTCCATAAAATGTCAAAAAATGTTGAAAAATGTTGATCAGTGTTGGTCCAACCTTGAAATGATGATGATCTCAAACTTGATTTTCTTGCTTTTGTCCACAAACCAAAATGATTCAGTTTTAAGGATTTCTTTGTTATGTGGAGCAAAGAAACCAGAAAATATTCACATTTAAGAAGTTGATGATTAATTTAGTGATCGAGTAATAATCAAGTAATCGAGTAATTGTTTCAGCTCTAGACACAAGGAATGATGAACTTTTACTTAATAATATGGTAATTATCATGAAAGTATTACACTAGCCTTTAGTTTTACATATTACCAAGCTTTTACCTGGATGTGAGCAAAGTATTACTGTAATATTGCCTCCTTATTACAACCAAATTACCTTTGTTATTAACAAGCTGGAAAATGCATAGAGATAAGATGCCATAATATTACCCCTGTATTACAAAATTATTGGCATAATAGTGACACACTGTTACTATTCTGCCAATGTGATTTATAGCATTAACATCTATGGATTTGATTCTAACCAAAGTGGAAAAACTGGGAAGTGTGTAATATACCTATATTTGAGGGAGCAGTTTTGCAGATTTCAGGACAGATTTTCTCCTTGTAAAACAGAAATCCTGATGAAGATGGTGTTTAGCTACTTGTTGTGAATGTGATATACGAAAGCAGAATCTCTAAAATGACTGCCCAGGGCTTGTTTGCATCTGCACAGCCACAGTTTAAGTCTCGAGTTGTTTCAGGCTTCGACTTTTCTTTTCTCAGACTCATAAATACAAATGCCTGCGAATATCAACATAAAAAAGTCAATGTCATGTTCAAAAGGCTAAAAGGTTCCGTGAGGATACTGCAACTGTGACTTTTGGTCACCCGCATCTTAGCAGTTAACTGGGGAGGAAGAGATTCCCTGAAAACAGCTCAAAAACATGACTCTACTATGACTATTGCCAACACTGAGGCAATATAGAGGGTCAATATATCCTTTTTTTCATTTCCTTGACAGGAGGGACTGCATCTAGACAGAAAGGCTTTCTGGGCTGCATCCGTGCTCTGCAGCTCAACGGTGTCACTCTGGACGTGGAGGAGCGGGCGAAGATCACCCCCGGGGTGCGACCCGGGTGCCCGGGCCACTGCAGCAGCTACGGCTCCCTCTGTCAGAATCACGGTCGCTGTGTGGAGAAGTCCAACAGTTTCTCCTGTGACTGTGGTCAGTCTGCCTACACTGGAGCCTTCTGTCATCAAGGTACTGCAGCAGAGTGTCCTGTTTTCATCTTATTATCTTATTCAAGAAAAGAATAAGATATTTGTTGGATATTTTACCATGTGCTTCGTGGTGGTCCCCCTCTGAGTGGAGAATTTGGCGACCACATTCTAAAAGAAATCGTATAATGCAAGTGTTTTATATTATAATATATTACTGTATAATATTATGTACAGATTGCTGTTTTTTTTTGGTTTTTTTTCATATGGCAGGTGAAAGTGGAAAGCAGTGACTGAACGTTTTCTTAAAACTACTAGAGTTAGAAGCCTGCTGTGATAGCTTGTGCGTTTCCAATGAGTTTGGAAAACTCCTCCAGGCATTAGATGGGAGGTTTCTGGGCATGAAACACAAACAAAAGGAAGTGCGCATATTTGTTATGCTGTTTAATGTGGAACTAGCCGTTGTACCTGACAACCCACAACGTGAAAACAAAGCAATGACAAAGCAAAGCCACGAAAAATAACCACGCTCTGTCGGAGTTCTGTTTACAGCGTGTATACATTCGGAGGGTTTTACTCTGCGCTGGAGTTTGCATGTTTGCATGTCTGTTTTTGGGACTTACAAGACATTTCCTTCCTGCTCAATGACTGCTTTCTGTTTTTGGCATCACTCTGAGGAAACGACAGAAGCTGTTGTGCATGAAATTCCTAGAGGAAAACAAGTGACAAACAGATCACACGTTTCCCTCACTCCGACGTGACTTTGACTGACGCTTCTCACCTGTGTCTACACGATAGCAAGACTGACTAACAGGATAATTATGTGCATAAACTGGTGTTACAGTCTAATTGCAAAGATAGTGCTCCACAGTGCTAATGAGAGACATGTTTTTCTAGTGAACATAAGAAGGAAATGTTTTTATTCATGGAAAAACGCCAAGTCACAAAATGATCATACTTATAGGTATGTAAAAATAGGGTGAGTGACATTTTAATTTGTATTGCTCATGTTAACTTGTTGTAATGTTTCAGAGCTAAATCAATGGGCGAATGGCAAAACTGCAGTGTAAAGCAGCTTTGAGTGGCCATCTATACTAGAACAGCACTATATACAGTGTATGCATTCAGCATGAGTACATGAAAAGTAAGATTTTAACATGAAAGTCAGGTCAATATTATAACTTAATATAACAAAATCTTCAGTTTTACCAAATTAGTTGATGCATAAATGAATACACCCCACAACAAAAACGACTGCATCTAGTATTTTGTATGACCAAGTCTTCTAGGCATGCAATGAACAAGTTCCCCACATATTGCAGAATTTATTTTTTTATCCATTCTTCAAGAACGACCTCTTTTAGAGCCTGGATGCTGGATGGAGAGTGATGCTCAATTTGTCTCTTCAGAATTCCCCGTAGGTGTTGGATTGGGTTCAGATCAGGGGACATACTTGTAGTCTAAAATTCAGCTTTGCTCCTAAGACATTCATTGGGGAGCATTTATTTTTACAACTTGGTCTTGAATGAATTTGTTAGGAAGAATTTTTTGTGTGTGCAAATGAACACATCTTGTTTGCAGTTGTGTAGTATAGCAGTATGATGCTGAGCACTGTGAATACAGACCATTTACCAGTACTTTTTTAACTTTCAGAGGTTTCGGTCAGCTTTGACCCGTGGATGTCCATCACCTACATCCTCAAGGAGCCGTACGATCTGAGCAGCAACAGCAGCGTCATACCTTCATCCATCTACACTGATATGTCGCTGCGAGGAGAAAACATCTCCTTGAGCTTCAGGACCCTACAGAGTCCGGCTCTGCTGCTCTATGTCAACTCTTTCTTCAAAGAATATCTGGCACTGCTCATCAACAGACACGGTGAGCGCACTCAGAAGAGATTTTTGTTCTTCAGCAACGTTAAATTTCTATCAGTTATTCTCCTCTGTAGCTTAAAAATAAACACTTGGTCCCGTCACTATTCAATAATAATTCTCCTCTGCTATGTTTTCAGTGCCATTCCTGCTACCATGTTCACATTTTAATCACTTGCTTCACTGTTGAGCTTCCTGTAGCGCCACTTGACAGGAAGCCATGTCAGTGTTGCGTGAAATATTGGCTGTCATCTAGTGTCTGTAACTTGTAAATGTGCCGTCACAGAAAGTGTGAACTTGTCTAATGCTATACAAATGAAAACAAGCTGTTGTGTGTCGAGGCATCAAAGGCCTTTACATTTGATTTCATTGTCATTAATTAAATCTTACACATTCTGCGGTTCAAGTGTTTCCTCCTATGACAGAAAAAGCTGAGGTTGAGCAGGTTTTCAGTAACTGACCGAGGCATTATCGCATATCTGCTCTCTTGCTAAAGTATCTAATTAAATCCCAGTGAGAGAGAGAGGGAGGGAGGTTTCACTTGGGTGCACCATAAAGGCTTTTCTCTGGTTTCTCTTTTGGTGCCGCAGTAACAAAAGCCTCAGCTGCTGCACACAGAGACATTTAAGTCTCTCCGACAACCTGTGCCCTCTCAAATATGCTTTTTTTTTTTTATTAGTAGGATGTTCTTTTTATCACGGTATTGTTCCCTGTAAGCATGTAGTCAGGAAATAACATTTCTTGAAAAGCCTAAAAGCTAAAAGCAGTTTGTAAATTAGATTGTATTGATATGTTGTCTCGTTATTATTTCTTTAACAATTTCTCCAATGTATTTTAAGAATATAAAAAGGAAATTATATATAGTTATTACTAGTGATTTACCAACTTATTGCTCTGGAATTGTCACTCAGTGTAAAACAAGTGCACAAAACTCACAGACAATATAGAGAGCAGCAGGTATTCTTTATATACTCCAGGATTGCATGTTGAGTCTGAAATGTGTGGGACTTTTGAATGAACTCTCAACTCGCACTCGTTTTGTTGTTCTTTGCACAGATGAATTGGAAATGAGGTACAAGTTGCACAGCAGCAGAGATGTGGAGGTGTTGGCCAGCAGAGTTACAAACCTGGCTGATGGACGTCTGCACACCGTGAAAATCTGGAGACTGGCAGACACGGTGTCTGTGCAGGTACAAAACGACTCACACACCGGGTCACACAGACCTCCACAAGCAGATGATGATATTTTGAATTGAAGGTTAGGAATAAAAAGTGTCAATAATCAGTTTAGAACATTTAAAAATGTGTGGAATGCACATTACATTGTCACATGGAGCCGTGGCTCATAGCAATTGATATGGGAAGTCGACTTTCATTATCGTTATTAAATAAAACTGCTGGCTTTCACTTATTTTATAACCCCGAGCAAAAAATATCCAACTGCAAAAGATATTGATTCACATACTAATGTTCAATAAATGAGTATCTACATCATTAAAATTTAGGGTCCAGTCAACAGGAACAGAACTGGGACCAATCCAAGCATATAAGTGAAATAATTGAAATCCAGCACCAAGCTGTTCAAAAAATTGCTTTGAGAAAACAAAGTTTTGTTTCGTTTTCTGTGGTTAGTCCCAGGTTGAACAGCATCAGCAAATCTCCATTTGATAAATGATTCACTGAAGCCAAACCCCACACCCTATTCTCTGTTTTATTCACTTTTCTTTCATATAGGAGTCTCTCACTCGCTCTCTCTTTTCTCTCCGAGGCGTTTACCTCCTCAGACCTCTTCTACTTAAACTTATCTGGTCATGACTGCCGCACCACATCTTACAGCTCTTTTGGTTTCCAGATCTGAAACTAACGGATCAATATTATACAATATGCATTGCAGACCGGAGGCAGATCCTCCTGTTGCGGTTTTATAGCTCACTTTCCTGCAGCCATCCATCACAATTTGGATAAAGAGGCCTGACACTTTGTCTCCATTAGTCTTTGCTGTCTACCTGCTAACCTCTAATATGACATTTACATTATCCTTCAGATCGACCGGAATACCAGAGAGGACTTCAACTTGACATCTGATGTGGAATTCAACAGCATCAAGTCGCTTATTCTGGGCAGAGTGCAGAGTAAGTGACGTCTAGATTACACAACTGAGTTGTTGGAATAAGTGCTTTAAGATGCTCGGCCCCATGCGACTAAACACTATTCTAGGGCTTTCTGCTGCACTTGTTTCACTTCTTTGAGTGAACCGGAGGGACTCCGGGACACTCAGTCCAACAGCTGTGGTGCTTTTATAAAGCAGTTGACACATTAATATTGTCAAAATGAGCTCACTTAACTGTGGAAATCACTTCAAAGGTGAAGCCACCCACTTAAATTGCAGTTATGAGGCATTAGGTTCAGTGTGTCTGCGTGAGCAGCATTGTTGCTCACTGATGCAGAAGTTCAGACACTGCATTACACGTCTGTGAACTTTTATCTGTGTTATCAAAGTGATGAGTAATACCGCCTTTATGTCTGCGTGGCTGTGAGCAGCTTCAGGCAGCTGGAGTGGTAATAACTTTAGAAAAGGTCCTTCACTTTGTATGGTAATGAGGGGAGATTGAAAAGAACAAATTACGGAGAAGATTGAAGTCAGCGCCCTGCATTTCAGCATAACAACCAATAAGTCTCCGCTGCCGAGTGTGGGGTCAAACTCAACCAGGAAGTCAGACGGTACAGTTCAGCCTCTGTCTGCATCCCAGAACTCTGTATCATACAACTGTTTGTGCTTTACTTTTTATTCTTTTTTTTTTGGGGGGGGGAATAAAAGTGGTTGCAAATTGAAAAAATATACACAGCCATTTAGAAACTTAATGTGTCAGCCCAATTTCATTCTGAAAAGCCCGTCGAAACCTTTAATCCACACACAATTTCCCTTTTTCCCCACCTTTAAAGCCGCCGCTATATCATGCTCAGATGAGCACATGAGAAACTGTTCCGTCAACTGTGATCCAACCACCAGTTATTGACAGACACAGCATGTTCCTGTGTGAATATGAGGGGTCAACAAATTCAGTGACACCTGTCACACTGAGTCCACAGCAGTGGTGATTGCTCTAAGACAACAAGGGAAGCTCGGCTCCCTCTAAAATGTCAGCAAATATGTACTGTGTTAGATTTCAACACTAAACGTGAGCGAGAACGCGATCAGAACATTGTTACTAGTTTGTTCAGAATCAGCTGTTTATCATATTCCTGTAGCAGCCTCCGCATTAAAACCACTTAAAGGTCAGCTTCAACTGTTGGAAGGCTCCATGGGACGACACAGAATAGCTTTTTTTCTTAATGTACAAAGCCTTTTGCTATATTCTGTAGCCTAAACTAGACACATAATGTAACCTATTTAATTTATACTATATAATAAAGTAATATTCAAATCTGGACTGAGAGAATGACACTAGTATAGGTTTTTAGTTACTGGTGTCTATTATGTACAGCAGGTTTTGAATAGTACATGGTGCACATTTAACCCTTTAACACCTGATTTTAACCAGAAAAAGGCCAGAAAAAATCCTATAAGTAAGTGTTTTCAATATCTGTCAGTTAGTTCCAATTTACTGCATGTTAAAATAGCGTGTTAACAATTTTAAATGTAGAAAAACAAAAGGTTTTATTCAAAAAAACACTGTAGTGGTACATGAACACCAAATTGTGTGTGTCAAATTTGAAATTTGAACAGTATAAAACATTTAAAGTTAACATTTGTTTGATTATTTGTCTCAATGTCCAAACATGGGCCAAAAATATGGAAACTATATACAGGCGTTTTTCCATCTTTTTCCTCTCTGGTGACTAGGACTCTGATTCGCCGGCTTCCTGCAACAGCGCAAGTGAAATTACCGTAATAACCGCATGTTGGCTTTGATGTGCAACTTCTCAGCTTTCAGGAACCGTTGTTACACCAGCCGTGTGGCGTAATTACAGTCATGCAAAGTGCGCATGCGCAAACGTGTCATCTGCAATCCGCTCTGTATGTAAAGAAATTGATATGAATGAATGTGCACGCCGTATGAAATGGTTTGGTGCCTTTGTGTTTTTTGTGTCGATGACCCAGGCCATGGTTGGTGTATGACCCAGCTTTTCTCCGAGCTACGGGACTCAGGCAGTCGTGTCAGTATCAGAATCAGAGAGGCTGCAAGACAGTTGATATACTTTCACTCCCCGCCAGCACTGTCATCCATCAGCCCTGACTTAAGTGCCAGAAAAGAACAGAGGGACTGAGACTCTTACACAGAGAGAGAGAGAGAGAGGGGAGGAGAAGAAAAGTGATGCAGAGGTGGAGTTCACTGACACAAGGCCACTGTGACAGTGCTCACACAAACAACCCTCTTAGTAACAGACTAATTTTAGCACTTTTAACTTACTATGACACTTTGTGTTGTTTATTTATTTGTATTTTGTTGACATTATCCCAAATTCTTTCCACTTTTTCATCCTGAGTCTGTCGTTAAGAGACATTTTAACATTCTGAGATGTCATGGCTGTGACTGTTTCCAATTCTTTTGGATTGACTGTGAGCTTCAGAACTCAAAAAGGACATTTTCTACGGACATAGGTGACGATGGTTTAAGGAAGAAATTATTAGATTATTTTGGTATTGATCTGAAACAGATCCAGATTTTTTTTTTTACCTTTTAATTGTTGATCTTGTGAGATACGGGAATTTATCAACATTATTGAGCGAGAGGACATGTTACCATGACAACCAGTGCCATCTAGACACACATGAACTTAAACCTCCAGTAGGTAATTCTCGATCTTTTGCATCATTCTGTATTTGTTTGGTCTTCATGAAGAGAAACAATGCAACGCTACATACTGAGAAACAGGGTTGTGCACAAAGAAAAATATGAAACATAATTTACAAAGATATTGTAAGGCATTAGGATTATTGATGGGGAGGGGTACGAGCTACTCTTGGTAATTAAATAAATAATGATGTACACACCTGCAAAAAAAAAACAACCTAAAGACTCCAGTAAAATAATGCAACAGCTGTGACCAAAACCTCTCCAATTTCAGTCATTTGCCCCAAAATGTATATAAGCTCAAGATCGAAGATCAAAGTCTGATCCACAGCTCAACAGTGTCCCATTTATGAGATGAAAAGTTGCTTCTGTCGAGTAATGTCTCTAATGACTGGCAATTTTGTGATCTCTAGGCAAATCATGCTGCAGCAATAATTACAGTTCACGCTGACAATTATTGCTACTAAAGATTTTATTTAGCACCTGCTGTCACTGACAGTCAAGCTGTCAGTATCTTGGCCAGTTCCTTTGGAACTCGTGTTTGTAATGATTTATTCTGTAATACATGATGTTGACAGTTTCATAGTGAGACAGGTTTGTCATATGGTTGGACAAGTATTTACTTTTGGGGTCTAAACGTGAGTGAATATTGTCTCATTATAGTAATCCTCCATGACCATGTCCACTATAATAAAACAAAACAAAAAAATGCATTTGTACTTTTGCATCAAATGCAAACCCTCATTCTGCCAAAACAGTTATTTTTAAATGTTGTATAATACTTTTGTATTATTGGTTGTCATATCATTTGATTTTTTACATTTTTGGTTATTTCGTAATAAAGAATGTACCACAGTTCCTCATTTTATCAATGTATGTAGAAACTATCAAAATGACAATCTTTACCCCTCAGACGTAGTGTTGTACAGAGCAGAATAATATAGCAGAACAATTCTACTATTCAAATATGTGAACCACAAAAACGCAGAGGCACAGTATTTTTTTTACAGCTTAATTTTTTTTATTTTTATATGTTCAACATGACATCCTCAGATTTTAATTTCCCTTTATTCAGTATCATATTAGTCTCTGTGTTCTCTCCACCTCTTCATCTCATTCACTGCTTTGATTCCAGTGCGTTCACTCTGAACTGCGGATTACCGTCATTTAAGATTATTTGAATTCCACACACAAATGGCAGATTATAGTGCTGACAATACAAACTGCCTCCATAGAAATGCTGTATGTAAACGTGCTCATCAGCCACAGTCTCACCGAGATGAATGTGAAACTCATTACATGTCTCACTCTCTGTCTCTCTGTGGTCAGAGTCTGATGAGCTGGATACGGAGCTGGTTGGTTTGGCCTCTCTAGGATTCACCGGCTGTCTGTCAGCCGTTCGCTTTAACTCCTTCGCTCCTCTGAAAGCCGCCCTGCTGCTCACCGACAGCCACGTCACCGTCAAGGGCCCACTGGTCCTGTCGAGCTGTGGATCCTCCTCTGCGGCCAAGCCCTCCACAGCAGAAACCACACACTCCTTATCAGGTACAAGGAGCAGACTCAGCCCTTGCACTGCACTTTATACAGTATGCTGAATATCATTAGGTAACCGCCTCATTCTTCTTCCACTGTGGGAACCTATTTGTTTTACCTTTATTATTATTCTTGGAGGTGCTCACCACACTCTTTTTACGGGGCTCATTAACCATCGTCCTCGACGATCAGAAGAGTGATGGCGTGCGACATAACATGTCAACGATCCCCGTCTGTGTTGAGTGATATTTCTTACACTGACTCTTACCTTACTCATCATTTTCCTTTGGTTTTATTTCGCCTGCGCTGCTGGTCAAATTCAAATTTGGCTGAAACATTTGAAGATGAATTGGATTTTTTTTTTTTTTTATATGACACCAACATAATCTCAACAGTCTTTGACTTGCATATGAACTGATACAAATCTAAAATCCACTCCACACGGATCCAGAGTGCGTGAGGAAACATTACACGACACGTGGGAAAGAACGTTCATATTAAAAACATAATGCAAGGTGCAATGAAATAGGGAGTAAAGGGAATAAAAACTGTGTTGGTTAAAAAGATAGTTGACTTGATACCTTTTATTTATCTCATTTAAAGTCTTCCCTACATGTTACCAGTCTGCACAGACATGGATTTACACTGGATCTTGAGAGTTTGGTGGATTTGTGCCATATATATTACATATTCATATGTCTTTGACCTCTATGATACATCTCGTCTCCCTTTCTTTCCCTCTACAGATCAACCTGGTTCAGTCGACCCAGGTCAGCCTTTAGTCAACGCCATGAGGAGCGACTCCGCTGTAATTGGAGGTAATGCAGCAATTACAACAAATCGATAAATAAATCAATCAGGTACACTGAGACGTTAACATGTATTATAGGTGTCGATACGATTAACATACAGTAGAAATAAGAAGCTGGCTTGCATCATATCTGCAAGTGATGCTGTTGCTGGGAACATCCAGTAAAACTGTGACAGTGTTGATGCTGTGGCATACTATCATGAACAACATGCTCCACTATTGTTCCGGGAATCATTTTGGTGATTGTGGTTCGCTAAAAGAGGAGAAAAAGACCAGATCAGATTTCACACTACACAGAACTTGTAGACTTCCACTTTAATAATGACCCATATGCTCAATAATACACATATCAGGGCTGTTACTGAAGCCATTCATTAACACACAAAATGGGGTGAAATAGTTTGATTTAATCTGATAAAAAATTGTTTTGTCAACAGTTCAATCAATGAACTGCACTCAACCAGTGCTGGGCTTTAGAACTGCTTTCTCTTATATTTAATTTGAACATCTTCATCTTCAGGGCCAATGAACACACTGTATAACACCATGAGTCCGTTTGAGTGTTAGTTGATCTGCCAATTATTACAGATTATGCATTTTTGTTCTTAGAAACTTCACTTAAACTTTTTAAGTTTCGTTTATAAGTTTGTATTGAAAATACGCTCTGTAATTGCTCTGCAGTGTGAGACATAAAATGTAGACTGGAGAGACAGATCATTGGTGTTGTCCAATAACTCATTCCCGAAGTTAAGCATTTGTTATGTTATCATTCAGCATTTCATCAGATGGCGTGAAAAAGGAAAATCGACTAAATATTTGAGCCAAAAGAAAGACAAATAAAACTGATGTCTAAAAATGTTAATTGGCCAGAGAAAACCCCATCTTGGTCTACCGCTAACTATGAGACAATAAAATGGTCACACATTCTTTTATAAAAAGCAGAGGTCAAAAATCCACTGGTTATCGTCAAACACATGGACGTGAGAAGGGTCAAAAAGTCTTTCTTGAAAGGAAAATACATATTTTCTTCAAAAAAGAAGAATCTCTGAAAATGACATTACTGTACAACGTGAAATTGTATATTTATACATGCAATTTTTGAAGCACATGTTTGATTTTATTGCATTTCTGTTTTTTTAAGGTGTCATCTCTGTGGTGATATTTGTCACCGTGTCTGCGTTGGCGGTCATGGCCAGATTCGCGTGCACTCGAAAAGAGACGTATCGGAACCAAGAAGTGAAAGCGGCGCAGCCCGAGGACGCTCGCGAGTTTCCCTTCAGCAGCCAGGCGGACTCTCCGAGAGTGGACAGTGAAAGCCAAAAGGAGTATTTCATTTAGACGGAGGCCCTAAACTCCCACTGAGCTGACAGGACAGAGTGGGATCATTTACGGAGCGCTCGGTGCTCTACACGACACAGTCACTGGTACCAGTGCATGAACCGGATGTCAAGTCAGAAACTGAACATTTTGTGATTTTATGTGTTACCATCTCTCTGTACAAATCGTACCTTTTTGCACAAACCGGCACACATGTTGAAAGTGGACTCATCCGAGGATGTAAATATCTAAAAAGTACATGTTGATTTGACTGCTGTCACTTTATTTCTCTCTGCCACACTTAGACGTTAGCAATCGTTTGTTAAAAAAGGCGGGAAAAAAAAAAAGCTAAATAAGTGTGACGATCAGAACACAACTTTGTTTAAGTTGAACCAGACTTTTGGACTTCACTTTTCCTGCACTTTTTCTACTCGTACGCTCAAACGTCTGTGGATTTTGAGATGCAAGAGCCATTATGTGAAAAATGAAAATGTCACTATTAAAAAAGAAGGTGTATCCGAATGACGTGAATCTTTCACGTCTCTCAGCCTCAGCACATCCCAGAATCAGCTGAAACTCAACACGACAACATGGAAGTCACTCTCAAAACTTGATTTTCACACTTCAACTTAGTCAGAATTCTTCTTTCCATCATGAGCAAGAGATTTACAATGAGCTTCTTCTTTTTTTTTTTTTTTTACTTCCTGTCAGCGCCGCCTGCTGTGACCAGCCAGCACCAGAAGTCTGGAAGTTTCTTTGAGCCCCGACGCTTTAAAAGCACGAGTGAGAAAGCACTGACTGTCACCTTTCCTGCTCTGCAGACATTTAATAGGCTTTTGCTGAAGCACTAATCTGCGTTTGTCTGACAGGTAGAATAAGAGATAATCACAGCAGGTAATAGAGAAAAGTTGTGGAGGACCCGACAGCAAGGTAGAAAGAATGCAATGAAAGCCAGCCATCCAAATATTAATGATGGGTATTTATTCTTCACTTTCTGTGCAGTGCTGTGGATTTACAGGCAGACAAATGGAGAGAAAATGCATTTTTTTCCTTCTCAGTAATGGTGTCATGCATGATGATTATCTCAATGCAGCAAAATTGAAGTATTTGTTCTTTGTATCTATCACACTGTGTTAATTTCTCATAAGTAATGTTTTTATTTTCTACTCTTCAGCTCATAAAAATATCTCACTGCAGTATTATACAGTTCAAAGATTTTACATCTGTGTTTTGTTTTTTTTTTCCCCTGGGTAGAAATCAATAAAGAATAAAGATGTGTTCACACAATGATGTTATTACAATTGTATTTGTGCATATTAAACTTAAAAAATCCCAATCGCGCACTTCATTGGATAATCAGAACTCAAGATCAACCAAATTAAAACCCACCTTTAAACGGATACTTCACAGATTTGCATTTAGTAATACAAAGCTAAATGCAAATCGGTGAAGTAATCCTTTAAACGTATTGAGCTAATAGCAACACCTGTGTGACCTTCTGTGACCTTCTGTGACTATACTGTAACTGCAAAAGCAAGTCTCACCAGGTCAGTTATCAGCAACACCTGATGGCGTTCCTGTTTTCTAAGAAATGTAAAAGTACCAAAGACTCATCGGTATCAAAAAAGAAAGCAAGGCAATATCTAAAGAGTTCCCTTGGTTTTGATTTTATGGAAACACAAGACAGTTAGGGGATGTACGATATAGGACTTTTTACTGATTTGCCAATATATCGGAAGTGCTTGGGCCGATATTTCCTGCGCCCAACTGCAGAGGTCAATTGGAGTCTTCTGTCGTGAAATTAGCATATTTTGCATACTCACAATTTTCTTCATTGAGCGAACTTTATCAAACCCCCTCCAAAAATGGCTAGAGCCAGCACAGAAGTCAAGAAGTTAGCAGCCTATTTAGCCTAATGTTGTAGTCATTCATCACATCAGGAGATCTCGGTGTGTTTGCTGATATCCGATAATACAAAGTCAATATCTGCTGGTACTAACAATGTTGTGAATCCCTAGTGAGAATAGGAACAAAAACCTGCTGTGTTTTTTTTTTTGCATTTACGTTTGTAATTATTCACAACACTATTCTTTTGATGTTGCGTGTGTGGACAGGGGTTGAGTTTGGGGGACTGTCAAAAGAATTGAGATCCATAGGAAGGAGATCGGAGTCAGCTCAGTGTCCAAACAAGGGTTTAATCTTGTACAAGAGGAGCATTCACAAAGCAACACACACAGGCCAGTTACAAAGTGAAGACTCCCTGTCTTGTAGGAATCGCAAGGTATTTATCTGTCTCAATGGGTCAGCTATCACCCTGCCATAAGGTGCAGACCCCCGCCTCTGTGGGTTTGTTATCACCTTGCCCTCAGTCGCAGACCCATTGTCTCTATTCACAAGTTACTTCAAACAGTTCCTAAAACAATGCATATGGTCACTGGCCAAAAGTCGCATCCAACAGTTACATTAACAATACAAAGAGTGAGTGGTCTCAGGTCACATCAACAGTTGCATTGAGCATTTGTCTTCATGTATTACATGAGGTGCATAATTCCCATAACATATCCCTCCTGTTTATGCTTAAGCATAATTATAACAAATGTTTTAGAGTGTGAGAGCGAAAACCCTATCGAGCAGTTCAAAACATTCCAATTATCAATTTTCCTTCTAGATAGGGAAACTCTCTCACGGTCCCGCTGCCCCGGCAACCACACACAGGTACTCCATTTGATCAAGGCATAAAAGCATACATTCAAAAACATTTTGATTATATTGTTACCCCAAAATGAATTCAATGGTGACCAATTCAGAACACTACAACTTCTAGATTTCCTGTAGTACCATCATAATCAATAGAGTAAACAGCAATTATCCTTTAAACCATGGTGTAATCTTCATCTAACATGTATCCATATAGATCATCATTTGTCAAATCAGTCGAACATTTCTGGTGCTGCATTCTTGTCGTCCTCTCGGTGGTCATCAGTGGTTGGGACTCTTTCATGCAGCATAGTTGTTTTTTTTTTGTTTTTTTTTCAAAGCGGTGTCCTGAGTCTCTGTAACAGTCCTTCTACATATAGGGTGATTAATCCATTCATTGCCTTAGATGCTGCCATCAGGTGCTGTATTAGGAATAAATGTACAACACATATCTCCAAACATTCTACATTATACAGTACTCCTCCCTTTTCAGCAACATCATGTCAAAGTCATCCTATTCTGCCATGCCATTAAACTAGTCTTATCTAACTCTTGATGCATGCTTCCAATTGCTTCCTTAGTGAAGTCAAAAATCTCTGTTGATTATAATACACATTTTTATCAATCCACATTTTTATTAACAGTTCCCCATCAAGCCAGGAGTGATCAAACCAACCTGCTGGTGCATTTCTCTTTATAACACTCCTTGAGTATTTTACACATATTTTACACATCTCTTGTTTCCCTCAGGACACAGGGAGGATTCTCGCTCTTGATACCAAACGAGGCAGTCTTTTTCAACCCCCCAAAACTTTATTTTCCAAGGTTTGGATCTCACAAGGCCCCCTGTGACGGCCACAGCTCTAGGCTGCCCCGGAAACTAAATCTAACTTAAACTCACTTAATTGTGACAATAGTACACGCATTGTCACTGCACCTCTCCTAGTGTCCCATCTAGATTGTTCCTATTGATCTATTCCTCATTTTATCATACCTGGCCTTATGTCACTATATTTAAAATAAGGAATGCAATTGTGGTCATACATGAAACAGTTATAAACACGGTTTTAATTCTGGCATGGTGAATGCTTCTACTTATCTGACTGGCATTTGTGCTCTTTTGAAGTGTGTGATCCATTGTCTGTCTTTCAGCTATGTGTACTGCTGTAGGTGTCGACAGTAGTAGTTGATAGGGCCCTTCCTAGCGTGAAGCTGACCACTTCACCAACACCCAATCTCCTGGATTGATTGGCCCTCCTGTGGGTGCTGGATCTGGTTTTTGATGTAGTCTGCCTTGAGCATTGTGCTTAGAATACATTAATCATGAGGCACAAACACATTTTGGTGGTTTTAACATCCATGTAGTCTAGTCTATCGTGGATACCATCCCTCCTGTTGAGACATGGGTAATCCCATGACTCAATATTGTAACAAATGTAAACAAATTATTTTTGTCTTAGATCAGTGTCTCAGATCTCACCTTCATACCATTACAGTGTTGAAGTGGCAATTTACTACCGCCTTCATCTTCTTCAATTATTATTCTGCATGCTTCAGTATCGTTTAGAAAACAAGTTTTATGATTTTTAACCAATAGGGTGACTATGGCTTTTGGTTCTTACTCAAAAATACTTCAGTGTTTTCTAGTTAACATACTTCTTCTTCCTCATCTTCTGTGTCTTAGTATGTATGTGTGTGTGTGAGTGCATGACCTGGTTTATTGACTAGTCATGCCGATGAATCGTCAACTCGTCTGGGTCCCCCATTTCTTCTTTGCTCTGGAATCCCTGAAGAGAACACAGCATCCTACGTCTCTCCTCATAACTTCTGATATCTCCTGAGCTAATTGTCCAATACACTTGAGAGATGTCTATGGAAATATACATTTTATATTATTTCAGCCCTATAATGACTTAGTTTATGACCGCTTTAGTTATCTTCTTACCCCAATTACTTTATTTAATTAATATGTTATTTTTTTAGTACTGTTGTTTTTATTTCATTTTAGTATTATTATTATTTTAAAACATTTTAATCAAACCGCCAATCTATTCTTTGGTTCTTGGTCATTTCTAGTTCTTCCTTTGACTTTACCTCTATCTTTTTTTTTTTTACCAGTTTTTACATTCTTCTACCTGTAATTTTCCTCTAAATCCATATTTATTTTCCCATCTTTTTATATACTTTACATTATCTAGTGCCTATTAGCCCATTCGTTTTGCATCACATTCATATTGAACCTCGTCAGGTTCACAACAACATTTATAACAACTATTACCATTTCCCATTTTGATATAAAAATCACCTTCAATTTTTATTCATACTTTTATTTTAAGGTTCCTTTTTATTTTTATTATTACTATTATTATTATTATTATTATTTTATATATTTTCCCAACTTTTAATCTGGATTATCAGTGTTTGCCTGTTTTTTCTTTTTCTTTCCAAATATTCTACATATAATTTCTGTCCAGACTCTAAATTTCTATTTATTTATCTATTCTTGTTTTTAACAATGCATCCACTATCAGGAACAAATCCCAAATAGAATTTGGTATTTTGATTGTCACTGAAAAGGACCAACACTCTGCAGCCTGAGCCTATGCTACCAGGCACATAAAACAACACAAAGCCATGGCGCACACATTAAAACATCACAAAACACAAAACAACACAAGACAACATTTAACACACAACATATATATGTCGACTTTAAAAGAGTTTGTATCCTAAGTTTTCCAATTTTATGCTACATTTTCACTTCAGTAGAAGAATACCATGACTTACAGCTTCTTTCGTTACTGGCACCGCATATTCAACTAACTGTTGTTACTTATTAGCGGAAATTTGATCTATATATTTTACCGGTTTGTCTAAGAGAGTTCTGCTCCCCCAAGTCCCTGACTTGCTTGGGTCCCGGACCCTGACGCCTGTTGTTTTCTCAGCCCTGAGGGATTAGTTTAAACCTTGTCCTTCCAAAGACAGTAATAATTTTAGGTCCCTGCCCTAAATCTAAGAGAGTCCTGCTCCCCCAAGTCCCTGACTTGCTTTTAAATATAAGAGAGTTCTGCTCCCCCAAGTCCCTGACTTGCTTTTTATCTATTTTAAATGAGCTAGGATCGATCCGTTTCTGTACCGGTTTTTTCACTTCAGTAGAAGAATACCATGACTTACAGCTTCTTTCGTTACTGGCACCGCATATTCAAACTTACTGTTGCTACTTCTTATCTGCCGAATTGCTATGCTCAATTTTCACTTCAATAGAAGAATACCATGACTTACAGCTTCTTTCGTTACTGGCACCGCATATTCAACTAACTGTTGTTACTTTTGAGCCGAATTTGTTTTTAAATTTAGAAATGGTTATTTCTTACCCTTTTGAAGATTTGAGTCCCTGACTCAATGTTTGTCTGGCTGATCCGTCTCCCCTCCTTGGTTGGCCCCGTCACTGTCCCACTCTTCACGGAACCTGGCCTCCCTGACCAAACGGAGCTTTATGAGCCCCGAGGTGGAGGACTTTTAGGAGGATTTATTTTTCTTACCCCCGCCTTGCAAGGTCTTCAGGTCCGTTGATGTGAAGAGAGTTACAGGTATTGGGGCCCCACGTTGGGCGCCAAGTTGTCAAAAGAATTGAGATCCATAGGAAGGAGATCGGAGTCAGCTCAGTGTCCAAACAAGGGTTTAATCTTGTACAAGAGGAGCATTCACAAAGCAACACACACAGGCCAGTTACAAAGTGAAGACTCCCTGTCTTGTAGGAATCGCAAGGTATTTATCTGTCTCAATGGGTCAGCTATCACCCTGCCATAAGGTGCAGACCCCCGCCTCTGTGGGTTTGTTATCACCTTGCCCTCAGTCGCAGACCCATTGTCTCTATTCACAAGTTACTTCAAACAGTTCCTAAAACAATGCATATGGTCACTGGCCAAAAGTCGCATCCAACAGTTACATTAACAATACAAAGAGTGAGTGGTCTCAGGTCACATCAACAGTTGCATTGAGCATTTGTCTTCATGTATTACATGAGGTGCATAATTCCCATAACAGGGACCTGGTTTGTCTTTGACACAAGCGACGGGGGCTTCAAGGGCAAAAAGGTTGGGAACCACTGATCCATATGAACAACAGCCACAATCCACAAGACCGGCATCAATGTAAGGTGGCACAGCTTTACATATACATACTGCTACATACTAACCTATGACTTTTGTGTCACATTTTGGACGACATACTAACCTATGACTTTTTGTCACATTTTGGACTAACCTATGACACATTTTGGACATACTAACCTATGACTTTTGTGTCACATTTTGGATCAAATACAATCTTATGACATTTTTGTCACATTTGACCTATTATACTACCCATATGAATTTTTAGTCACATTTGACTCCACATACTAACCTATGACTTTTGTGTCACATTTTGACCCATTGATAATTAACCTATGACTTTGTGTCACATTTTGACCCACATACTAACCTATGACTTTTGTGTGTCACATTTTGGATCTATTATACTAACCTATGACTTCTGTGTCACATTTTGGACCTACATACTAACCTTATTTTTTGTCATATTTTGACCTAATATTACCACCTATGACTTTTGTGTCACATTTTGGAAGACATACTAACCTATGACTTTTTTGTCACATTTTAGACAACATACGACTTTTTTGTTACATTTTGGACGACATACTAAACTATGACTTTTTCTTCACATTTTGACTCCACATACTACCTATGAATTTTAGTCACATTTTTGGACAACATTATGACATTTTTGTCACATTTAGGACGACATACTAACCTATGACAATTTTTGTCACATTTTGGACGATTATACTAACCTATGACTTTTGTGTCACATTTTGGACGACATACTAACCTTAGAGATTTTTTGTCACATTTTGGACGACATACTAACCTATGACTTTTGTGTCACATTTTGGACGACATACTAACCTATGACTTTTGTGTCACATTTTGGAAAACATACTAACCAGTTAGTACTAACATACTAAGACAGTTAGGGGATGTACGATATAGGACTTTTTACTGATTTGCCAATATATCGGAAGTGCTTGGGCCGATATTTCCTGCGCCCAACTGCAGAGGTCAATTAGAGTCTTCTGTCGTGAAATAAGCATATTTTGCATACTCACAATTATCTTCATTGAGCGAACTTTATCAAACCCCCTCGAAAAATGGCTAGAGCCAGCACAGAAGTCAAGAAGTTAGCAGCCTATTTAGTCTAATGTTGTAGTCATTCATCACATCAGGAGATCTCGGTGTGTTTGCTGATGTCCGATAATACAAAGCCAATATCTGCTGGTACTAACAATGTTGTGAATCCCTAGTGAGAATAGGAACAAAAACCTGCTGTGTTTTTTTTTTTGCATTTACGTTTGTAATTATTCACAACACTATTCTTTTGATGTTGCGTGTGTGGACAGGGGTTGAGTTTGGGGGACCTGGTTTGTCTTTGACACAAGCGACGGGGGCTTCAAGGGCAAAAAGGTTGGGAACCACTGATCCATATGAACAACAGCCACAATCCACAAGACCGGCATCAATGTAAGGTGGCACAGCTTTACATATACATACTGCTACATACTAACCTATGACTTTTGTGTCACATTTTGGACAACATACTAACCTATGACTTTTTGTCACATTTTGGACGACATACTAACCTATGACTTTTCTTCACATTTTGGACGACATACTAACCTATGACTTTTTCTTCACATTTTGGACAACAAACTAACCTATGACAGTTTTTGTCAAATTTTGGACGACATACTATACTATGACTTTTTTGTCAAATTTCATACTATACTATGACATTTCTGTCAAATTTTGGACAACATACGATACTGTAACTTTTTTGTCAAATTTCTGACAACAAACTAACCTATGACTTTATTGTCAAATTTTGGACGACATACTAACCTATGACTTTTTCTTCACATTGTGGACGACATACTTACCTATGGGTTTTTTGTCAAATTTTGGAGTATAGTATGTCGTCCAAAATCACTCAAAAATGTCATAGTATAGTATGTCGTCCAAAATGTGACAAAACGTCATACTTTAGTTTGTCGTCCAAAATCACAGCAGAAGGTCATAGTTTATAATGTATGAACTCTCAAGGGTTAAATGAAACAGCTCATAACCTTAAAAACTCACCTTTGTTGTCTTTGATCCTGTGTCTTGTTGGAGAATCAGTGGCTGTGGAGTGATAACTCACCTTTTGACGATGTGAACTTGTGCCCTCGCCAGCCTGATATCTACAGGAGCACTGTTTATAAATTGTTGGAGGTGCTTAAAAGTGTCATACGAATGATTAAATGTACAAATGCAGGTTAATTGTTAATTATAATACCAACTCAAATATAGAAAAATATTTTTACAATAGTCATTTTAGTAATGGTCCGTAATTAACAATAGCCGCATCAGTTCCCTGACTTTTCTTTTTGGTTTTTGCAGCTCCAGCATGTTTGGACGACACTCACTGCGACAGAAAAATCCATCTGTCTGTGCCACCAAAGTCGAAGGATTCACAGACGAATAAGAAATTATTATCAATTCAATTTTACTTGTATTTTATTTTATTTCTTCTGCAAACTGGTCTTTACGTTGTGACGTGCTTGTGTGCAAGTGTGTTTCAAACGTTTATTTACACTCCTCATGCACGGGTCTGCAGCATCATCATGTTTAAGATGCATTACAATTAATTCATATATATTGAAGTAACATTGTCATCGTGTGAAGTCAAGGACTTAAATCAAATGCCATTTAAACAACATTTATTTTAGTGCAGTTTAGACCCTTTACTCAGATTTAAAACGTAGTTAAGTAAAGTAACCTCCCAAAAATACATACAAGTAAAATTAAGTAAAAAGTAAAAATAAATTTTAAAAATTACTTTAACAAGTACAAGTACACAAAAAAACCTACTCAACTACAAAATGGTTGATTTAGAATTCAAACAGGTTAGGGTTTGTGTTTGTGTTCTGTGGAGAATCAAGGATTAACCCTTAGACCTTAGACCTTAGATTAACCCAAATTTTTGTGTTTTTTTACTTCATTTTGAGCATATCTTATCATGTTTTCATGCATATTGTTTAATTTTTAGACTACTGTAAACAACATGCACTAAAATACTCACACTAACACACCTGTGGATAAAAATGTGCTCATTAAAAAACCCATTCAAATCACAATTTTTTTGACCCTGCTCAAATATAAAAGTATAAAACATGAATACTCTTATTTTTCCACCCCATTTGAAGTGTGAGCTCTGATGCTTCTCCATCCCAATGACATACTTCATTTGCCATAATATATGGTAAAAAAAAAAGATATTGAATTTTTTAGACCATAAAATGAATGAATTGACATTTGAACAGCTAAATTCAGTCTTCCTCCTCAGTGAGTGTTTGTCTCATAATGACGCTGCAGCCAAAGAGTTTTAACTTGCACAGGACTTGTAAGCCAGAGTAATAATACTGGACAGTTATAGCACAGATACAGAGAGAGAGTCAAATGGCTGTTGGACAAAGAGGAGGACGCTTGCCTAGAAGTCCATACACCTGGTGCAACTGCAGAGAGACAGAAAGGACGTTTAAAGGGGGGGCTCCAAGTAAACAATGTTTATTTCTACACGTGAAATCTGTCAGTTGTTTTTTCTTCTGTTACAACAGGATCTGCACCTGCTGCATGATAAATAAAAGTAATTATACACAAAAAGAGAAAATGAGAAATCGCTACATTATTTAGAGATGAAGCCATGCAGTCGCCCAAACCGCTCCAGAATCATGATCCGGATCCAGATCCGGCTGTCAGATGATGAGGAGCTGGTCCTGGTCGTGCAGTTCAGATGTGAGGTGTGAAATATGAGCTGCTCGTAGACAGTGACGCCCAGGAAGGAGAAGGTGGGATTATGGATGTCGAACGCAAACTGCTCCTGCACCCACACCGGATTCAGGCTGTTAGGGTGAAAAAAACAGATGTTAGTGGCACTCCCACCTGAGTGTAAACAGTGTTTAAAAAACACAAAAATAGTTGGCGATTCATTTAGTGATCAATTAATAATCAATCAATCAAGCAATTGTTTCAGCCCTAACTGGTTTTACCTTTAATTTGTGAAGTTATTTTTAGGCAAGTTCCCCCCTTATTTAAGTCAGAAGCTTCTATTCTTAAAAGGTGTCATTATTTGCTTCATTTTAAAACATAGTCAGTCTGAACAGAGATGTTCCCTGCTCTTGGAAACAACCTTCAGTCATAACTCAAACTCAAAATCCTAACCCATTACCTGTGGTTCTTTAAATTAATTGATAAATGAACTCTAAGCATTACAGCCTTTTGCTCTACAAACTGTATCGATCGTTGTTGACACGATTGTCCAGTTGCATGTATGACTCTGTCATGGCTGTTGTAAAAGAGCTGATGCCCTAGTGTCATAAAGGTTCAAGAAACAAAGAAAATACATGTAAGCTAAAGGTTTGATTTCGGTGTGACCTGTAGCTGGATTGTAATCGGTCCTCAAAAGGGTCGAAGGTGTCCTCCCTCATGATGTCGGGCTGGGGGACGTAACCGCTGCCTCCTCTGAGCGTGAACGAAGCCTGGTTCAGCTGCATGGGTTTATCTGCGCACACACAGTTCTGGAGACAGACGTGATGAACGTGTGTGCGTCCATCGTAGGACCTGATACTCTTTCACAGGCACATTTGTGAGCAATGGATGGAGGACGAGGCGAAACCTTTTTTCAGTGGGCTCTCCTTCTGTTCACTTAGACACACACCTGCTATTGTTGGTCTGAAACATATTATATTGTAAATAAATCAGTGTAATTACAATATTACCTAAAAATGATCTGATCTCTGTTGCCACTGTGTCGTACGTCACTATAACTGAGCACTAATGTCACATGTGCTCCAAACAAGAGCAATGAATGGATGGATGAGAGACACACAGGTGCTAATGATGCTGAGTGAATTGCGGGGCACCTAAATATTCCAACCCCTATTAGGGAATGTATAATATCTATGATGTGTGTGTGTGTGTGTGTGTACAGCGTCACACTGACCCGTGCGTCTGCGTGGCCTCTCTGATCTTGCTGACCCAGGGGATCAGATCCTCCTGACTGATGCGACGTCCAGCATCTGCCCCGCCTGCCGTCTTTGTGGACCACAACGCGCGGCAAAAGAAGAAGAAACGTGTAAATAGCAAAAAAAAAAAAAAAAAAAAAAAAAAAAAAAAAAAAAAAAAAAAAAGGATTAAACTTTACCCCATTTTTTTGCTATTTACACTTTTCTTAGTTTATCCGATAAACTACGTAGCCTTCAGTTAGCATCAAATCTCACAGTGGTCCCAAACAGCTGACCCACCTGGAATATAAAAAAAAGTAAATGTAGATAATTAAATTTCAATTTCTGCCAATTTGAAGGAAGTTACAAGTTTGAAATAATGAAAAGTTCTTATTCAGCAGGTTGTGTTAAAGTGCCTGTTAGACCTGAATACTATCGCTAATGTCAGTGAATGTTTGTGTGCTGATCATATTCACACAGAGACAAAGAGATAAAGGAGCATGTGAGGGAACTCCCACAGAGAGTTCAATTTTTTCCAAACACCAGCTCTGTTTGACACTGACAACAGCTTCAGTCCAGGCTCTAACAAACACGGAAAAAAAAAAAAGAGAAAGAAAGAATCGCCCTCCGCCCATTAAGTCATCAGTCATCTGTGAAAACAAAAAGCCAAACTGAGAGGACAAAGCAAAACACTCGGGGCTCCAAACACACTCGATAAATCAAACGCTGTCTAATTACGCAAATTAGCCACGTCAGGAGTGAGCCTCTCTCTTAAATACTGTTTATCACATCGACGTTGGACAGTTTTATATTTGTTTTGGCTCAGACAGACACACCCACCCAACAACCTCCCCCTCCTCCTCCTCCCCTCTTTCCTTCCCCCCTCTGTTCCTCTTTATCGCTCGTCTTCTTCGCTCTTATCAATCCCTTCAGGAAAAAGCCTTAATTACTTTCCTGGGATACAAACAACAACGAACACGTGCACACATGAACCTGACTCTTGTCCACATACTTTCATTTTTGTGTGAAAGTAAACAATGTTGCAAAAATACAAAAGTGTACGTGATATCTGTACTTTTTTACTTTTTTACCTAATCTTGATGAGCTGCTTTACTTTACAGTTTTCACCCATTCACACGCTGCAACATGAGGTTTATGTGTCTTTCCTCAAGGACACATAAAGACGAGCAGAGCCAGGAATTGAATCTACTACTGGCCCTACCACTGAGCCACCATGACTCAATCCTAACTCCTCACTTTTTAATACTTTACTCTAAAAAAGCCAAACACCACAAACCGAGCAGAAAGAAGAGCACAGGTACCACGACACACGACACGGAAAAGGTCCTGTTCTCAGTCCAAACGCAGGCCTGACCCAGGACTTTACCGTTCCAGACTGTACCATGCCATGCTGGAAACACAGCATTAGCCTCCTACACGCTGTATTTACTGCCTCCCTGGTCAAAACTGTAGAAAATGGATGGATGTTGGTTTTCTGACATCTTTGTCGGGCTGAATTTCAAGATAAATGTGAGGGTGTGAGGAAATTTGTCAATGAATTATTGGCAATTTCATTCCACTTATGTGCATCATCACTGCTGATGTGAAGGTCAGACATTTGAGTTCAGGGCGAGGGACTGAAGGGATTAAATGAAATGAAGGAGTGAGAGCCTCATGGGAACACAGATACACACACGTTTGCATGTTTGTGAGCATGCACACGTTTTAAGGCTCTCACCACATCTGCGTCACAGCTCTCTCTTTGACTCGCTTATTTAATCTGGAACTGCTGGCAGCATCCAGAGGTGCTTTTTCTGACTTGGATGGCAGTGAGCGAGGGAGAGAGAGGGAGAGAGAGAGAGAGAGAGAGAGAGAGAGTGGGGAAGCAGGCTGGCACTTTAACCATGTAATAAAATGACCTCACACACACAGTCTGACACACATGTAGCTGGCACCAGAGTTTCTGGATTTCCCCCCTCTTCTGTAATTGTGTTTGCCTGGGACCTGCAGTGGTTTCTGAGCATCTGCCTGCACTGGCAGCAGACGAGTAATCACAGTGGAGTTTGGCTGATGAGAGACGTGTGTGGAGCTACGCTCCTCTGTGACGCCTGCAGCTTTTAACGCTGCTGAGCGCGGGCCAGCAGCGGCTGGATTCCATCCCGTCCCATCAGCTCCCCACTGTGTTTGTTAGATTACATCAGGCCGAGGCCAGCGGCCTGTGGACGACCACACACACAAGCATGTGTGAAGACAGACACACACACACACTCACACACTCACACACTCTGGAGTGGAGAGGGCACATGTTAGGAAAATGGGACGTATGGAAAACATGTTGTGTATGTCACACATCTCCATGGAACTGTGGCATAAATGACTTAAAGGCACAGAGTGTACAGTATTGAGTGACGCTTCATGTTGCAGCGGAACATGCGTCACGTCTAAGTGTGTTGGAGAAACTATGAAAAGCCTTCAGTGAGACTCAAAACTCCTGATATAAACATAAAAGGCTCAATGTGAAGTCATGAAAAACAACAAATCATACAAACATGTGTGCACGGACAAGACTGTGGGTTTTGCAGGGTCACTAATCTCACACAACATACAATAAAATATTGTTGTTGTGATGATTTAAAGAAGACAAAACTTAAAGTTTAAAATTATTGTTAAAAATAGAATTATAATAGAATTCTTCTTATAATTCCAAAATCTACTGATAATTCGAATTTACAACAAAACTGCCACAAATTTCAATTCATTTTGTTTATACTGAGATGGAGAATTCCAGGCATTTAAAAACAAGGCTGGTGAGACGACAAACTAACACAACGTACACTGTAAAAGTGGAATTTTGTATTTATTTTTGTCTCGTCACGGTGACAACCTGAAATTCTGAAGTTCTGTCGTGTCAATGCAGGCGATGCAAGTCTTCCTGGAAAGCGTTTTAAAGTTTACGTTCTCTCAAAGCGATCTTGAGACGTTATTTAAAGGTGGACGGTGTGTTGCTTTAAATACCAGTTTCCTGGACGCTACTGAGACGTTCAGCTCCATCGCCAGCTCCTGTTTACAGACACTGTAGATTTGCAGCGATAAGAGCTGAAAATATTTCCCTGAAGAACCCGTTTTTCATCGCCCCGCAGATGTAATCTCTACTCCAGCGTGAACAGGCTCCTCCATATGTGCTAAGTGATGAGACTCCTCATCCCGGACCGGTACCACACAGTAATCCCTAGTCAGATTAGTGTGTCACCACTGGCTTTTTCACCTCAGGCTCTACCTGTCATCAATCACAGCAGCTCGCTGGATGCTTATCAGTCAGCTGCGACGCTAAAGACGCTCAAATATGACAGACAACGCCAGAACACTCACGCGTGTATTTTCATAGGCTGGATGAGTGAATGAAACCGGATCAGGAGTGAGATTATAGGTCTGTACGAGGTCACTGTGTGTCCTCTCTTAAAGTTAAAGTGGGCCCTACTTTGATAGAAAGTGCAGGAAGTTGAAGTGATGGAAAATCCCCGCTCTGTTAACTATGCACAGGCACTTTCTGTCCTGTCATATACCATAAGCTGGAAAGACTTGGAAGAAGATATTCAAGGAACTGCTCTCAGAACACCTGACAACAGCAGGTGAAACCCCTGTTTGATATTAGTGTTGCTTGGCATCAGTGGAGTCAGAAGCAGGTGACTGAAGAGATGATGTTTGATGATAAAGAGCTGCTTATACGGGCTGTGCAGAGAAAGTCAAAGTAGAGCACAGTGTTTTTCCACCTCACACTCACAGCACGACCTAGCTCTACTTGGTTTTTCTGCTCTTCCATTAGTGATAGAACCTGGTGCTCTGACGAGGTTCAAAGCGAACTGAGTCGATACTGAGAGTCTGGAAGAGTCATGAGCACCATGACACAAGAATCAAAGCCAACAATGTGAAAAACCTACTTAGAATTCCAAAATCTACTTAGAATTCCAAATTCTACGTAGAATTCCAAATTCTACTTATAGTTCCAAAATCTACTTAGAATTCCAAATTCTACTTATAGTTCCAAAATCTACTTAAAGTTACTTATAATTCCAAAGCCCACTGATTGGTCAGAGAGTGTCATCACTGAAGAGTCATGAGCGTGACGTACGACACAAGAATCAAAGTGAACAATGTCTAATTGTAGATCTGTTAAAAAGACTTGAAAACATAATACAAGTAAATATCAGTAACACAGTGAAAATGAGAGGAAATGTGAATATGACACACGGTGTGCGTCCCTTAACTTTCTGCCTGCGCTCCTTAAATGTTCAGTTAGGGGCCTCTGTACTAGTTAAAGAAGTTAGTTTTTAAATCTAAAATAAATTGAATCACAATGTTGACATGTGTCAGTATGGAATTGAAATGAAGACTTGAGCTTCTGCATGTTATGTGACGCACACACACACACACACACACATTGTCACCAATAACGTCTTAGTTCTTGTGCTCAGAAAGGAACAGGGACACGAGAGACGTTGACGTGGGAACACACACATACGCACAGAGAGAGAAAACAGAAATGTCACTGTCAGTGTGTGAACATCAGCAGAGTAGCCTCTCTGCTTTTATACCGGCCCCTAAAATAAGAGCACCATGATTGGCTGAGACTCACTTCTTCCCTGAGTCACCCCCAGCCAATTAGAGAGCAGAACTTCCTGTTTCTGCAAAAGATGTTTCCTGTAGATAGTCAAGTGGTACAGGGTTTGTTTGTGTGTGTGTGTGTCGTTGGACCAGTGTTCGGCTCGGTGGAAGTGCTGACTGTGATAGCGATGTTCGCACAGTGAGTGTGTGTGTGTGGAGCCAATGTTTTGGTCGGAAAGTAAACAGAGTGGTGACGCATTAAGCACATGTGTCCTGTAGTACATTTTCCATTGTAAATGTAATAAAAGCCAATAATGTAATACATTTTCATGATTACGTAATACGGTATATGTTGTTGTGTACAGTTACTACACTTTAAAGTGATTGTTTTCCTTCACACAGCCAAGAGCCATGACATAATACGGGATTATTATTATTAGCCAAATAAATTGGGAAAAAATCACTTAAAAGTGTAATCACTGAACAGAATATACATATTTCATTATTAATGCTTCTTTCGCTGATTAAAACCTAACACACAGGATTTTTTTTTATTATTATTATTTTTTTACATTTTATATTTTTGTTTTGTGAGAGCATTACAATACAGTAATTACTTTCATTTCAAATAAGATACAATGGTATTTCTGTCACTCACAATTGAAATCTTTGTATACAAAACAAGAAAACAAAATACAGAAAGTCAAATGAAAGTATACTTGAGAACTCGAACAAATTGGGAAAGATAGACGTATAACACAACACAACGCTCCACCAGGGAGTTTTTTTTTAAATGAATGAATAAATAAAATAAAACAATACACACTAGTCATTAGGTCAAATAAAACATTCAAATATAAAGCATAAAAATAGCATTACAGTATCATCCATTCAATACTTCTGTCTGTTCAAAACTAACATATCTTACCCAAAATATGTTTTTCTGTAGGCAAATGGAGAATCTGTTCCATGAGGTAAATGTCACTTACTATACTTATCCACTCCTCTATTGTGGGCGGATCAGGGAGAAGCCTCACACAGGATTTTTATGGACAAAGCATTATCCCATAAATTAAACCATAACCACAATTCAAATCTGACACCAGCTCCTCAGAAAATGAGGTTCTGCCTCATTAGGACCAGGTTTTGGTCTCCATGAGGACTACTGGTCCTGACAAGGTCAGTGTTTATATCTGCTGCAAGCAATTAGATTGAATCTCCTTTCCTTCATTCCCACATGATTGGCCTGTTATTACATTTACTGGCTTTTATTACACTAAGAAGAAGAAGAATTATTACATTATTGCTGGTTATTAAATCATTGGCTGCTTTAAAGGCTCTGAGAATTGATTTAAAAAAGGCAGGGATGTGATTTGTCTAAGATCAATAGGGAAAAAAAGTGAGTATTGAATGTCAAAGGCTCCGCTCTCCTTTCATCACACACTCAGACTCCAGACGCTCGAGTAAACTGAAAACTGCTAATGTCCACACACACACAAGCGGCATCATCATCATCATCATCATCATCATCATCATGGACGTGACAGAAAGTTAAATTTCCTCTTCAAGTATCTGTTTCCAGTCCAAATGTATGACTGTGCTTCATCCACTGAACTCTAACACAAGTGATTTCTGTGTGTGTGAACACAATGTGTGTCTGAGCCAGCACGAGCGAGGAGATGGAACCATATCTAGCATTTTCTCTTCATGTCCCAACTTCCATAACTCCTCAGAGTATTTGATTAATTAATTAATTCTAAAATCTACTTAAAGTTCCAAAGTCCTTATATTCCAAAATCTACTTAAAGTTCCAAAACTACTTAAGATTCCAAAATCTATTTATAATTCTAAATCCCACTGATTGGTCAGTGTTGTCACTGAGAGTCGTGAGTGTGACGTCCGACACAAGAATCAAAGCCAACAATTTCCAACTGTGGATCAGTAAAAAAGACTTAAAAATCCCTGAAATCATGTGTTTATCTCCAACATTTAGCAAAGGAAATGTCTCAAACATTTAACAGAGGAGTCAGGTGTATTTAGCGACAGCACTGCTGAAACCCGGCGATCTTAAGCCCAATCCCGACCATGTTCAATGGTATTTCCGTTCAGACGGAGTCTGAAGTACTGAACCATTCTGTGAACAAATCTTTTTAATCAAACTGATTCTTATGATTCAGTTTCACCCAAAACAACTGCTTCACAAGTCATTTGTTTGTGTGTTTGTGTAGCGTAGAAAAAACATGTCACCACAGTTTCATCCAGCCACGGCGCACAGTGATGACTCCGCCCACATTGAGGAAGAGCTATGGAGTCATGGAAAACCAGTCGAGCCGAGTCGGGCTAGAACTATAAAATGGAAAAAGCGTCATCAGGGATTAACTACACACTCAACCAACGGTTAATTATTAAAAAAAAGAACTGAATTCTGTGTTGACACGTGGTCATTACGTGACAAGAAAAGTTTGAGATTCGCTTCCTTTCTGCTCAAGGTCTGTGACTCACACACACACGACTAATCACAGGAAAGTGATTCAGCTCCATACATCGTTTGATTTATCGCCCACAGGAATGAGTGAAAGCTATCTGACATACTGTATCAGTCACTGTTTGCACTTTGAATCACCAAATCACCCCTCCCTTTATTTATCATAGATACTGAATTTATAAAAAATAAATATATGAGTGCTTGTGTGACATTTACACTGATTGATTTAGACATTTTCTATATTATCACCCATCTATAGATACACTAGGTCCACGTTTGTTGTGTGTTAACACTTTCACGTCCTACGTTACATCGAAATAATAATTTTAATGTCTGCTCCTATGTGCCTAGGCTTTTAGTTAGCAGGGCTAAATAATAAGAAAAAGAGAAATTAAGACACCCTACTTTTAGGCAGGACGCCCTAAAGACACCCTATTTTTCCCTCCCATGTTTTCCCTGAATGTGATCAAAATGTGCCGATTCAAGCCTTCCGAGCTGTCAGCACGTTGCTGACATTTAAAATGAAGAAATAGTGTTTCAGAGATGTATGAGTTTCAAAATCTTTCAGGGGGGAAATCAATGGCCTGCAGTCTGTTGACATTTCTACGGTGGTCTATGGTCACATTTCTTAGCCATAAATTTAACTCCTCAGAAAGTAGGTTGTGCCTCATAAGGACCAGGTTTTGAGGACTAGGTCAGTGTTTATGCCAGAAAAGAGCTTTTGTCTTGTGTGTGTGGTAGAACCTGCGAGAGGTCATGACCTTTTTCATCACAGCTGTTTGCAGAAGTGGTTCAGAGTCAGTGACAGTTGATAGTTTGGTGTTGGTTTGTTTCTACGCCGTGTGCACAAGACCTTGAAGTTTCATTTTCTGTTTCTCCCCCTACACAGGGTCAGGGGTTGTTGTCAGGTTAGTAGTTTCACTTTGAACAAAAGTAATCAAAGGTGTCCCTCGTGTCAACCAAACATGGTCCAAAAAACCACGAGAACGGAAGAAAACCTGTGAGAACATTGAACCTGGATAAACATCACGTATAAACAAATGCTTCTTCACAAACACAGTGTTTTTCTGTTTTTTTTATTCTGTAACTCTCACTGTAATTCTCTCTCTCTCACACACACACGGATAAAGGTCATGGTGAACTCTTCCTGGCCTCTTGTGGTTTTCAATGTACTTACACTCAACTCTAGACCAAAACAACTGCATAAACCTCACAAAGCACACACACGCACACGCACACACACAAGACCAGGAAGCCGTGAGCCATTGTCTTTCCTGAACTCTGACATCAGCAGAATGGGAAATGACTGCATTCTGAGGATTACAACACACACACACACACACACACACACACAGGTTTGCACAGCTGTTCTTTAGGGACACTGCATAATTCAAATCCTAACCCTTAATTTAACCGGCTCTTCAGTTCTGCCCCATTAGTACCATGAGGTCTTATAGCCAAGTACCCAAATACACACAACCCGCCATCCTCTTTTAATAATACATTTATTTACAGGGACCGTACTTGAATTATAACAATACAAATACATAAGTAATCACAATACAACAAAACACTATAAAACACATCAAAAGATAGATAAATAAGGACCAAAAGTCTCTCTGTCTCTTGCTTTTCTTCAAATAATGTCAAAGTCAGTGCTGCACACAGTGGAGGCCTCAGTGAGTCACCTGCCAAGTTTAAAACCCTTTAATTCCCTACATTTACAGACAGAACCATGCACGGCCTCATTCTGCAAAGACGTTTGAATGAGAGGTGGTCGACCATTAAACTCATTACGACCTGTTGTTCACCTTTTTCCAAACACTTTACTATAAAAGTCTGCAGTTAAAGTCAAACTTAGACTCCTGCTGCTTCTCAGCAGGAAGTTTGTGACAGAGTCTCTGTACGTTTCGTTATTCTGAATAACAACTTACAAAAAACTTAGAATATGCATTAATTCAACTATTGCTTTATCATTTATATACATAAAAACATTCATTTACACATGTATTTTTACTTTTTCACCTAATACATGTTTCTACTTGATAAAAATATCAATATAAATGCACTTTTTTGAATGCTGTCCTTTATTATCTCTCATATTTTTAAACATTAAACATAAAAATATGTCGTATGTATACAGGGCTGGTTGTGTACAAACAAATTAGCATTTTTGGTTCAGGAAATCCAACAAAATCTGTCAAAAGGCCTTGTTTATTGATTAGTTATTAGTTATCTGAACATTTTAACTTTAAATTATTGTGTAATTATTATTGTGTTATTGTATAATTAACAGACACTAATTTATTTCAATTATGTTAATTTATGACCCTTTAATGTATGTAAAGCACTATATTAATAAAATGTAGTATTATTATTATTATTATCATTATAAATATTAAAGTTGTTGTACTATAGTTGAGTACTTTACACAGACTTTTTAATTTTCTTACTGAAACAAAAAAAGATTCACTTCCACTCTGGCGGGTGCAGGTACACTAAAGGGATAGTTTTTGGTTTTTTCAAGTGAGATTTTATGAGGTTCTGACTCACTGTGCCAGGAGCCAGTGTGAGACGTGAATGCTTGCCCCTACTGAAACATGGCTGCCAGACCAGAAACACATTCCTTGACAAACGGCTCAGCTAATAAAATCCACACCTGCTTCAGTCTACTTTACCTTAAGAACGCGTTCCCTGCTCTGTGTCGCTACAGAAAATACAGAAAGAAGGGAAACAATAAACCACATCCAAACTCCAGCTTTGTGTTCTATGACAGAGAATTGAGCAGTGATGAGCCGATACGACACTCGGTCTCAGTATTGGTCCATGACTCGTCAAAATCCCTGGATCTGATAACAGAACAACAACATTTTCAAATCAGCAAGTCATGTTGGGGGCTGCTTATTTCTTATTAGATAGAGCAATAGCTAGCTCAGTAGGTAGAAAAATGGCTAGCTAGCTCGATAGCTAAATAGCTAGCCATAGCTAGCTCGACAGACAGACAAAGAGATAGAAAATAAACTTGTAATATTATGTAAATAAAGTAGTAATAGTATGAATGTGGAGCATCTTGAGATGTTTGGTTTCACAAATAATGAAATGCTTAAATAAATCACACCTCCGCCACATTAGCATGATCAGTATCAGGATTTTGATAAGATTGTGAGAAAGAAACTCTCCTGAAAGAATCACACAGACATGGAGGAAATCCTCTCTTTTGTGGGGGAGGAAATGACTATTAGTGATCGACTGCAAAAGGCTTCCTGGAGGAGTGGAAGTCCAAAGTCGTCAGTTTTGTAATTAGCCATCATAAAAAAGTGAAAAAGCTGGAATATTACATTTTCCCTTATAATATTACAGATGTATTCCCAAAACGTTTTTTTTTTTCCCCTCAGTATGGCCCTAATACTCCGCAGTAGCATTGATCACACAGTCAAATACTGCATGTCTCACTGTTTACAAAAGTAAATTCAGGTTTTGTGTCTGACATTTTGCATCTGTGTGAAAGTTTGACGATGAGCAAACACTTAAATATTGCTGCAGGTGACCTTTTTGACGACGCACGCATGGTTTTTGATGTCTTCATGATGTCCTCCCCCCTAAGTGTTTGTCCTGGACAACTCCCAGGATGAGCTGCTGATTAACTTCTCTGGATAAAGGTTAAGGTGTAAAGTAAATGTTAGTAGGTAACCTTTGAGAATAGAGCATTCAAATATGACACTGTGGTGTGTGTGCATGCGCAGCTGTCTCACGGTGACGGTGTTTCTGTCGGCTATAGCTGAGCGGTCACACTTAGACAAAACTGGGCCAACGATGCAAAGATCAAACGGCTCACAGACATATGATCAAACCCCTGTGTGGCTCTCACACTTTATTTAGTGTGTCAGCATGACGCTGTGTCATTGTTCTTAGACACAGGCAGTGAGCTCAGTTCATGGGAATGCTGTGCAGTTAGAATACAGGCAGGTTACTCTGCTTCCTGTCACCACTGCAGCAGCAGCTTTCCCAGGAATGTACACACACATTTCCATAGTCTCTTTATTTCTCCTTTAAACAAAGATGTTTACAGCAGGTATTATGTGTTTGACCTGGTGTGAGGTCATATCTGCTTTAGTATACAACAAGTCTCTCTCAGCTCGGTTTTTTATTTAATATTGCACAACATAGGTCTCAAACTGAAATATACAAACATCTATTCTAGCCAGTTAAGTTAAAAAAGTCGTAGGTCGATTAGGTAGGTAGGTAAGTAGTTAGATAGGTAGTTTGGTCTCTCAGTCGGTAAGGAGATAGATCAGTAGGTAGGCAGGTATGGATGGATGGATGGATGGATGGATGGACGGACGGACGGACGGACAGACAGACAGACAGACAGACAAACAGATTATTGCTGTCATTGCAGTTTCAGTTGTGAAGTCATACAAAGCAGAATGAATGACAACAACATAAAAACAGTTAACCACATAATATAATTAGACTCATTACAATTGACCACTGAATATAATTAACCACACAAAACAATCATCAATCAACACAGACACTTGACTTGACCTTAATTCAAATGTACCTCTTAAGTTTCAAGATCACAAAAGTCATGAGTCATGTGACCGTGTTTATGAAACTCCGACTCTGAAGAAATAAAAGCGAAATTGTCGAAGACATTCCGTCTCGGTGGATAATTAAATCACAAGGGTGTACTTTTTTTTATCTTTACTTTCATTTGAGAGGAAATTCCTTTCCTCGTGTTTTAACTAGCTGTATAACTTCAAAGATCCTGCGCCATCTCTTCTTCCAGTGCCACAGTGAAATCCTCGCAGAGGAATGTGTGTGCGCGACAATACGGGGATAATGGTGTGCAGCTTAAGTCTGTCATGTGTGCTCAAGGCACCGCTGAAAGGCAGTTAACTACCTATGAAAATCTCATCTGCTCCATCTGTCAACATGTAATAATGCAATGTGTCGCTGAGAGGTTTTAGCTGCAGAGATACGCTTGAGTGTGAAGATAAAGACAAGAACACAGTCAGGAAACCTTCACTGTACAAGTTCAGCAGGAGTTTAATCCCAGAGGGGAGAAATAACTCTGAGAGGGGGCTCAATCTTATATTTCATGATATTAAATGACAATGTGTTAGATTTTTACTGGAAACTTCCTTTGTCAGTAAAATTGCAGTCTCCAAACACTGGGTCAGGACCCACAGATGTGTCACAGGAAAATGTTTTTGTTTTTGGGTCCCCCACAGAACATTTTTAGAATTCTCCCAAATTTGAAGTTAAGATTTATGTTTTAATATATGTGTATATAACTTGGTGTGAGGTCTTGCTGATTTAAAACTCTTGCCTGATTTAACCCACTGGTTCCCAATCACTGGGTTGGGACCCACAGATGTGTCGTAGGAGATTTATTTTGGGTTCCTCAATTTCAGAATTTTCCCCAAACCTTTAGCTAACATTTATGTGGATATGTTTTAAAATGTTTTTACCAGTTCAGAATAGTAGTAGTAGTAGTAGTAGGCCTTTATTGTCACACATACCAAAGTACAGCGAAATTACACAATGGTATTAGACATTAGAGATATAGCTGTAAATCAGTCACTCTTGTCATGATTTAATGTGATTTGGGTCGTGATATTTTGCCATCTTTAAAAAGTGGGTGCTCGTATAGAACGTTTGGGAATCACTGGTTTAACCGACCTGTTGTTCCTGTTATAATGCATGTACACACAATATATACTGTAAACTTTGGTGTCATCAAATTCAAGGACTTCCCAGGACCAATTCCCTTAAGCTTAAGATGGGAGGACAACTTTGTAAGAGCTGCTTTGTCCATGGGGTCCATTTTATTGATTTTTAGTAAATAGTGAAACTGTCTCTCTTCTGTTTAGGATTTTCTTTGTTTCCAAAAATATATTCTGACAGGTTGCAATGTTTGGACTTGACCCGGCTCCCTCCTGTGTTCTGCTGGGAAATCTGCCTCCAGTTCTCGGGAACTACCGTTGTGATGAGCCAAAAACAAAATAAATTTCTGACAAAATGTCATGAGACTGCAGTGCAGTGTAGAAAAAGATAATAAAGTTTTAGAGCAGCAGCATTTATTTATCAGGTTTCTTGCTTCTATGCAGAGTAAAAACCAGGCCTAGCCATCAGCTCACTGATTAATCGACCTGTTGTTTACAAGTGATTTTGTGAGACAGAAAACAGGACAGATTTTAAGACTTGTGTTAGTTTGATATTGATCTTTACTGCTGATTATTACCAGAAAAAAAGTTTGTCATCAAATTAACAAGAAACAGAACTTTTTCATCCAGTTGGTGTTGTTTAGTCTAAATCTGTATCAGGACCTTTGAATTGTTTGGGTCAAAAAATTGTAGATTTTAAATGAATTACTGTACAGAAAATACAGCAAAAATACCACAAGGGAATATATTCAGTCATATACATCATTATTTTGTTTTAATAGAATTCTTCCAATAAAACTGGAACCAATTAATGAAATGTTCCATTATTACCATACATCACTGTCTACGTCTCTGCGTCCTGGAACATTTTAGCTTCACTCGCTGTCAGATAACGTGGAAATAAAGTGGTTTGGACAATGTGGGGAGTGTTTCTGAGCTGCTGTTCAAACAAACACAAAGGTTTTTTTTTAAATCGCACAGTTGTTTTTATTTAAAGGAATCGACACAAGAAACCCTATAGAAGCCTGCTTGGTTTACACAGTTACCTTTCAGCAGTTCACGGTCTGGTCCTTTATGTGCACTGTATTTTGCTTTTGATTAATGTCTGGACCTCAGTAACAGACACGAGGGAGCAGCAATTTAACTGTTTAATTTGAACGGTTGCCTAATGTTACGCCACAGTGTTTACAAACGAGTGTGTGTGTGTGTGAGGTCTTAGTAAATCTATGTGACTGATGCCTTTGTCTGCTTTTCAGTGTTGAGCAACGCAGCTCGGCTTCTATTGGAAGGGAATTACTGTACACTGGCGACACACACACACAGAGTCAATATTGACCCTGCTAAAGCAAGAACCCTTGAGTTCCAGGAGATAAGTGATAAGGAGCTGAGCTTGCTAATGTTTACAGGAGGAGAGAAAGATGATGATGATGATGATGATGATGATGATGATGGTGAAGACAGGCCCTTTTCTTCTTCCTCGTATTTCAGGGCATTGTGGGAATCAAAAACATGTGGACTTAAAGAAGAGTGAAGCCGCGGTCACAACGAGAACGAATTTCCGCATCGCACCGCGATCTTCATGATCATTTTTTTATGTGTATTCTTATTCCAGGTAAACCAACTTCCTCACTGACTTTATTCCAAACGTTTCCCTTTTTTAAAAAACGTGTCATGTTCTAGTGTCAGGGCGCTGGTCCAGGGGACTCACTGTCCTGTCCCCAGGACCAGGGTTGAGGGCAAAGGACAACCCGCGGCCCTTTACTGCGTTTACTGCCCTTCTATCTCGCTCCACTGTTTTTTGGGAACAGAGTCAGAGTCAGAGGCTGGTTTTGTTGAGTTGGACCTGAGCAGCGTCTGAGCTGTGACTCACAGGTCAGAGGTGAAGCAGAACATGATTCTCTGTGGTGCAGATGTGTTTCAATCAGCGTCTCAGACGGAGCAAAACACAGCTGTGTTAATTGTCGTTAATTAATCTTACAACGGAACAGAGAAACAGGCTCATACACTTAAAAATCTGAGTCCTGGTCGAGTCACAGTCCAAGTCCGAGTCAATAGTTCTCTCGTCTGAGTCGAGTCATGAGAACTGTCAGAGGAAAGTGATTCATTTACACTTTAAGTCCAATCTGCTGCCTATGCCCATTTTTCAGTGTTATAGAACGAATATATCGAAGTACAAATACTTTACTACATACTACATTTCCTCTAACTCTCTTTGTTACTCGTTACTACCAAATACAATCAGAAGAAGAAGAGTTGGTTTTTCTAGTCTTGATGAGTTGCTTTACACTACAGTTTTCACCCATTCACATGCTGCAACATGGGCTGAAGTGTCTTGGCTCAAGGACACCTATAGACAAGCAGAGCCCGGAATTGAACCCACAACCGTCCAGTTGAAAGACAACTGGCTCTACCACTGAGCCACCATAGCACCCTGCGAGTGAAACTGGCAGAGACTGTTCACTTTAGAGCGACTTCATTTGTTCATTAAAAAATCGAGAAAAATCAGAATTGGGTGTCTTGTCTGTTTCTTGCTCCTCTGTTTTTCTCTCAGTAAGTACATTTCATAAACTCCTTCTCCTCAATTATAGGAACAACTACCAAAACAAAGAAAATGCAAATAAACAAGCTCATTGTAGTGATCAGGATGATAAACTCTCACTGGAGGTGTTTGGTTAGATGGGGAGGACTGTAGAATCCTTTCCATGAAGACTCACTTTCTGTCACGAACACAGGTTGATTTAATGTCTTCTTAATAGATAAGGGAAAAATCATCACAACAACAGTGTTTAGAATGACGCAAAATATAACTTCTCTCGTTCCATGAGCCGACACGAACCCTGACAGGCAACTGTGATGAGAGCGTGATCATGGGGGTTCAGTGGGTTTGACTGGTTCAGGCATCTGATTAGTGCATGTTTGTAGGTCGGCTGATGTTGACTGAGTCACATAACAGGTCAGGCAGGTGCAATCTCCTGCACATCAGCTTGTGATTGAAGGCTCATTTTCACTCCCCTCCATGTCACTGTCAAAATCTAATGAAGTTCTCCTGCCAGCTGTGCATGAACCTGTGCATGAACCTGCAGAAGAAAATATTTTTTGGGACCGTCCAAACCTGCACACATAATCCATACGTTACGTCTCGCATGTAACAATTAGGAGGCCTTGTAAACCTGAAATTTAAATATACTACCCACTACTAGGTTTGTATACGCGTAAAAATTTTATTTTAAATAATATTTGTTGCCTATAATATGTACTCCACGCAAGCGCCGCCATTTTGTGCCGCAATGATTCTACAGTAGCCTGAATGGACAAACAACACAGAGCATGAGAAGAATGACATCAATTCTGGCCTGTGAAGGCCACCGTAGTTCCCATTATTGCACACTGGGCGTTTAAGTAGTTGATTTTTTAATATTGTGTAACTATGTTCAGACTTAGAATCTATTGCTTGCTTACATCAACTAAATACATTAACTAATCTTAGCAAGTTGCAAACATTAGCTAAGGGATTACCGTAACACAACATAACATCTGGATTAAGATGTCGTGTGTGCATAGACTCCAACAGTAAAGGTTAGCCAGCGATTAGCTGCTAAACATTTAAGTCAATTTAAATGACTGTTAAAGTACATTTCCCAGTTGACTTCTCATGATTCTACTTTTCTGGGATTTGGTTTCCTCACCTCTACATATTCCAAGTTGCAGAGATTGTTTTGCATTTATAATGAATTACTGTTAGTGTTATTTGTTGTTTGTAAAAATCTATATGAATTTCCTAGAATCACTTGCATCACATTGTGATGATTATATCTTCTTATCACTTCTGTCTTTTACCATAACCTGTCACTAGACAATGTGTTTATGATCTTGTGTTTTTGAAGGTCTAGTGCAAGAAGAACAATAAATGACATGAAAGGGCAAAAACTACAAGCTTTTAGAACATAGTAAAAGTGAATCATTTTTTAAAAAAGTTGTTGTTTTATTGCATTTTCCCGCATACATGGGTGTGTGAGGCAGATTGATCTTCCACATTTATTTTCACATTACTGCTGAGCAGAGACATGTGTTTGAACAGGCATCTACGTCTGTCTGTCTGTCTGTCTGTCTGTCTGTCTGTATGTGAGAGTGTACATGTCCTGTAGACCACTGTCCTGGTTTTAGGGTTAGGATTAACAAGGTTAAGGTTTAGTGTGTGTGTGTGCATGTGTGTGTGTGTGTGTGTGTGTGTGTGTGTGTGCGCGTGTGTGTGCGCGTGTGAGTGTGTGCATGCGTGTTGAATTGTATTGTGTGACATTCCATCTCCACTGAAGCCATGATCATGCCCTGGGCGACTACTACTTTGATTTGTGCTTTTATTAGATTGTTCGTTTATGAGTGTGATACACATAAACCTTAGGAATGAGGAATCAAAACAAGGTAGAGTCAAAGAAAGAAAGAAAGAAAACCATAAATTATTAAAACATTCTGATAGGGCTGAATGTGGCAGAAATGTGTCAATTTGAGGACATCTAATGCGGGTATAGGTTAACATTAAGTCTACAGCCTCACTGCTCTGTTAAATACATTCTGCTTCAGATATAACTGCTGTTTTCATGCTCTGAAAAACTGAAGATTCATAACAAGGCCGGTGTGTTTTAGTTAAAAAATGAAGACCATTGTCACTCGTTTACATGCACAGTTAGGAGTCCAGCTAAGGCCGTAGTCTGACTAAGACAAGCAATCGGACAACTTGCAGAGTCCGAGTACACATGCGAAGAAGTAAATGGATATTTACTACTAAACTAGTGCATATGGAATCAGTTTCCTGTTGACCTTTACGTCATAGAAAAACAAACTGTGGAAGGTGAGATGGACGGTGCTGTCGTTCTGTTTGTTTCGTACGTGCTCTACATGTTAATTGTGATATAAATTAGATGGAGCACGGCTCTTGCCAGTGCTGATTTCCAACAACAGTACTGCCGCTTATACGTCGTCTCCTTCTACTTCCAGGTCAAAGACTGCCAAGTCAGACTAAACGTACACATACAGGAGTAATCGGACTATGAATGGCATTATCCAGTTATGTTAGTCTGACTAAGTCTAGCTCGATTTTAGTCAGATTAATGTGTTTGTAAAATGCCATAAAGAAAACTGAATTATTGTCTCAGTCCGACTATAATCAGACTTTTATCATACACGTAAACACACTGAGTGATGACATAGTTACTCAAACTGACTTCCTGATCAGTTCTTAACAGTCCTGACCACAACTATTAGCTGTGAACAAAAAGCTACACTAACACTTAGGCTGTGACGGTCTGACGCTGGCTGCTGGAGGCAGTTATTTGTTATTTGCTTCATTGTCTATGCAATCCAGTCAATAGTAGAACAGTATTTCAGATTTTCCACCAGAGGAAACTTGCGTACCACTGGTGGTACACGTACCACAATTTGAGGACAATTGGGCTAGAATATGTCAAAAGTTATCAGTGGTTACAGTTGAACAAGAGTTAAGTAGGAAGAACTGCGGGTCGTTAATGGGGTTGTTGGGTTCAGGTCGGGCTCAGACTAATAGCATGGGATGCTTTTCAGATTTGGGTCAGGTTTGGTCAAATATTCTCTGGGCTTGGTCGGGTTTGGACAGAAGAATGTGGCCAGAGTTGCCACAAATGAAATAGTAGTAACATGGCAGTTGCCAAAGTTGAACGAGTGTGTGATGTGAACTGGCTGAGTGAGTCCTGCAGCAGGAAGCGTCAGAGCTCAAACTGTTCAGATGAATGGCAGCCAATTAAGTGAGGTGAGCAGAGGTAACACGACAGACTTGGCAGGTAATTTGTTATTTTGTTCTGCTCCATTAGTGCTCTGTTCTCATCAATACCACAGACATCTTCTCTTGGCATGTGGTTGAGCTACACAGTGAGTTCACACCATGTCTGTTTCCTACCTTTTCTAAGTTTTGTTTTTAACTCTGGGATGTAATTTAATGCAGTCTTATTTAATAGAAATAGAACAGATAGATTTGAATCACAGATCCTCTAGTCTTCCGGTTTTCTTACGGCGTGTAACATCTGCATTAATATCGGCTCCCTATCTCTGGCTCTTTCCAAGATAGCAAGAAGATCGATAGATGACCAGTTCTTTACACATCATGTTGCCTCTGTCACGTTGCACTATTCAATATAAGAAAAATCGGATCGTACCTAACTCAACAGGCTATCCAGCTCCTAGTACAGGCTCTGGTCATCTGCCACCTTGACTACTGCAAGGCCCTGCTAACAGGCCTCCAGACCTGTGCTGTGAAACCACTACAGATGGTCCAGAACGCAGCGGCGCACCTGGTCTTCAATCAGCCTAAAAGGCCACATGTCACCCCTCTGTTCATTGAGCGCCACTGACTACCCTTAGCTGCCCACATCAAATTCAAATCACTGATGCTTTTTACAAAGTGCTTCATGGGTCTGCTCCCACCTACTTAAACGCTCTCCTAAAAGACTTATGTTACCCCTTGACTACTCCATTGATCCAAGGATTGTCGTCTGGCGGTGCCAACACCCCGCACAAGACAATCCAGATTCTTTTCATGTGTCGTTCCACCGTGGTGGAATGACCAAGCGCTGCCTGTCTGTCTTCAAGAAGCTCTCGAAGATCCAGCTCTTCCAAGAGCATCTTGTCCTAGCACTTACCCTACCTCCTCCCCTGCATCTCCTTCTGCACTTGTATCCACCTCTGCACTCTCCCCCTCTGTTAGTCCACTGTTCTTTCCAAGCCTTCTTCTATGTAGCTAATTCCTCTCTTGTAAGTCGCTTGCATGTGTGTCTGTGTACTTTCTATAATACTACAATTAAAAATAATGACGATAACAATAGTGATAATTATAGTGATAATCAGCAGCTGTAGGTGATGACATGCTAACTTGACCTCTTTCAAATAAATGGGGCTGTGCATTGAACTCAACATTTAGAATTAAGAACATTTTAAAGAAATGTCACTAATTATTGGCAGAGTGTTAGGGTTCTCTGATTTCTCAGCTTCTTAAATGTGAATTTATTCTGGTTTATTTGCTCCATTCAAATTGTTTAATTTTGGTTTAAGAACAAAATAAGATATTTGACAAACATCATCAATTCAAGGTTTAGGAAATATTGATGGAAACTTGTCATAGTTCATCGATTCATTGAGATTCAAATTCCGATTGATACGGACAAACAACGAGCCCTACAGTCTCAGAGACTGGGTCGTCCTTCTCACCATTTGTCCATATTCACTCAGGAATGTTCTGAAGAACATCAGGGGCCACGTGAGGTTGAGCAGACGTTTAGAAGAACAGCGTTTAAAGGGAGGATGAAAGGTTAGAGGAGTGTTTGTTTTTTTTACATTCCCTGGAAAAGAATTGCACTCGCTGAAATACTGCAGGTGTCTGTTGCAGTTACTATTAAACTTTCAGTCAGCTCCCTCCTTCACCAGCGGTTTCATTTCAAGCTCGGCATGAATAACGTCCGCACTGAAGATAAAGAACTTCCCCTTACCTGTTGAACTTTCACCTAATTGGCTCCGCTGTACTCGCCGCCTCTTCTTCTCAAGTCTTATCTCCTGCAAAAGACAGACGGTAAATGAATTTCAATTCCAGAGAACATTTTATGGAGCTACATTATGAATGATAAAATAACACACACGAGCCAACGTATACATGTAACCTGTCATTTTGAGGATGTAAAGATATCCACATAAACACACGGTGCACTTTCAGGTTAATGCTGATTTACACAGGTCAGTAAATCAAATGCAGATGATCGAGTCTATAAATGTTCTGTATAGAGCATGTAAATCTGACCCGAAGCCCCAGTTGGGACCCCAGGAATGGTCATGGTAAAATGGCATTATTTTTAAATATGGCGTGAACATTAAATTAATAGACATAAATAAATAATAAATGCTAGTGTTTCTGTTGATCTTTTCCTCCACAACAACTCAAAATTGAACCACAATGGTTAGATAATGTAGAGAGTTATCAGAGGTTACAGTTCAACAAGGGCTAATAAAGACGGACTGATTGTCGTCAATGGTGTCTGCGACATTTTATTATTCTCATAAAGTGCTGGCGATAACTCATAAGGTGTGTGACTTGTGTGTATCTAAGCGTGTTGTGTGTTTGTTCATCATGAAGCTGGTACAGTAGTTGCTTCCTCGTGGATGTAACAATAACTTTTAGCACTTCCTGTAACCAGCGTTCATTTCGTTGACAAAAACTATGACGGGAATCTACTAACACTTTCATCAAACGAATAAAATCAAGACCAAAGAGAGTAGAAGAATAAAATGCTTTCTACGCGGTACATAGGTTGCGTTTATGGACCCACACGTCAACATGGAGGAAATGCGAGGAAAGCAGCAGAGATGACGGCGTTAGAAGGAAAGAGAAGAGGCAATATGGTGCAATTTCATGTATGATATTACGTACACGTATGAGCCAAAATCAAAGGAAGAAAAAACAATGAAGTCGTACAGAAATCCATGCAAAGGTTTGGTAAAGCTCACACACTAATGCTATTTTATCAGCTCAGCTGTCGCTAAATTTAAACTGTTGTTCAAACTGAAACAAACCACCACTGATGATGATTTTGAATTTTAAATAAAACCCCAATGACCTGCTGAAGATTCGCTTTAGATTCACTGAAGATTCACTGTCTTCAAATTGGGAGCCAAGCATATATGTTATTAGTTTTTCTATAAAATCCACATCTTGGTTGTGTTTAGGAAAATCTTCAGTTTCTTCCCATGGTTGATAGAAAAAAAAATTCTCATTTTCTATCACGGGAGAAACAGCTTTGATTATTTCACATATTCTTTGTGCGTTTGTCACTCGCCTTCCAACTTATGACGCTGTCACTTTGTGTTGCTGGAGCTTGTTGTGTTGTCATGGCGATGGATCTTGGCTCTGTAGCCATGCATGCTCATCAGTTCTTATCATTTCATCCATGAAACCTTGGCTCGTATCACACGCTCTCTGGCTGACGACAGTGTTTAGCACAGCTACAGATGTGCTCGTGTGGAACGGATCCACCTCTGTGACCCTCGGCTGATGAAGTCTGTATAAGTCTACGTCAGGGTTTCTCAATCCTGGTCCCAGGGACCCACCTGCACGTTTTAGCAGCTCATCGGTAAACACTGAAAATGCCTCATAACGACCCATTCATTTGAATCAGGTGTGATGGAGGAAGGAAACACCTAAAATATGCAGTGCAGTCCTCAGGACCAGGATTGAGACTCTGGTCTACGCGATAACGACAAAAAAAAGGGCCAGGATTTCCATATAACCACTTAAATTTGCATATTGATTCGTAACACAGTTGTCTAACCCTTATGAGATCCAAGGGACGAATTGTTTCAATCCTTTTTTTTTTTTACTTTCAAGTCATTTTGAATTGTCATCTCTCATAAAACAACAACACATTTGTCCCTGACAGCAAAAATGTCAGCTTCCCGAAATGGTTATAAAAGATTAGAAACACAAAAATATTATCAATGTTTGATATGTATATTTCAGGCTTAAGTCGCTTTAAAAGACCGACTTGTTTACAGTGGAAAAAAAATATTAATAAAGCTGACATTTTTTGCCGTTAGGGACAGATGCGTTAGGATACTAAAAGGACCTCTTAAGTTTAACAGGACCTATACTCAGGCAATTTGTGTTTGCAAATTGAAGGTGGGGATATCAGTCGTTTTCATAGGAAAACTAGTTCAATATAATCATATTTTATTGTCATAAACACACACACATCACAGTGTAGTGTGTGTGTGTGTCTGTGTGTGCACGTGCAGGTACGTGCTGCGGATGTTGGGGCAGGGACGATTATTTTTATGGTATCGCAGTATTTTCATGGTCCAGCATGAACTTTAACGGACGGATAGTTTGATTTTACAATATATTACTTGACTTACAAGTTAACATTCATTTTTGCCCGCAGGAAACACAGGAAAGAAAAAGCTTATTTTAGAAAACAGGAACAGTTTGTATGTTTGGACATCCACGAGAGATATGAGATAAAAATGTTTGCTGGCATTTTGTTTTATTGTCCCATACTTTGGCAAAAAGCCCATTGGCCTATGGTACTGTTTTCCTATTATAGCCTGTGTGTGTGTGTGTGTTACCTGTTTATGTGAGAAGTGTTTTGGTATCTACGTCAGTGGGTAATTCACTGGAAAGGAGATAATAAGACAGTAAATTAGGCAGGAGGCTGACTGAGAGATCCCACCTGTGTTTCTCTGTGGATTCTCAGCAATTTCCAGATTCCCTTCAAGGATTGTCTCTCACTCTATTTGCTCCATCTCTCCCTCTCTCCCTCCCTCTGTCTTTGTTTCCCTGTGTTTACTCAGTGATTCAGTGTGTGGTGCTGGATACATATTTACACTACACTGCAGATGACATTTAGGAGCAGGAAACACAACAGGAGCTCACAAAGTCCACTCACACACACACACAGGTTCACACAGCTATTCTTCTGAGGACACTGTACAGACTGAACAAAGCCTCGTCCCTGACCTAAACCTTAACCAGTTAATGTCTAACTCTAACTTTAAACTAAGCACAATTCAAAACTTAGACCCAAATTTAACCGGTTTCACGACAATTAGGTTGTGCCTCATGAGATCCAGGGTTTTTTTTTGTCTCCATGAGGACTTACTGGTCCTGACAAGGTCAGTGTTTATGACACTAAAGGTAATCAAGAGGAAGCAAATACAAGAACACACACACCTTTATTTCTGTATGACACATTTCTATTTCAGTTAAGACGACGTACAGCAGTTAACATGACCATACTTTTTGTTTGTTATTTCACCGCTCAAATGAAATAAGAAACTAAAGGGTAAACACCAATGAGATACAGGGTTATCTATATAACTATAAGATTGTATAGCACATCATAGTGGTTATTCAATCTTTTTATACCAAGAACCACCTGAGAAAATATTATCACCAACGTTAAAATGCAGTGGTGTAAATAGACCGAGCAAAGTCACAGGAGGCATCATCACCCTCCTCTTCCTCTCATATACTTCACACACTGATATAGTGAAATTAGATTAAGGTGGAGGGAGTGATTAGGGTCCGAGCACATTAGGGCCCAAGCCACAAATGGCAGGGGCTGTAACGGTGCATTGCTCAAGGGCTCTATAGCACCCCCTAATGTGAAATGTGGATGGAGCACACCAAGTTTACCAATTTCACAAAACTTGGTGGGAAGATGTTATAGCCCAAGATGAACAAAAAAAGTCCACTGGGACCATGGCTTCAACGATTTGCATGCTTCGTAAATTAACAAACTTGCATGAGCACATTTATCATACGGACATAAAAAATAAGACAAAGCGTTATCGAAAGGTTTTTCAAAAGGGTGTGGCCACGGCAACCATCGGAAGTTTGGCGAATTTTGAGCACTGGCCACGAAACAATTCGCCATACATTGATGCCATTTGCACCCTACATAAATGAGTTTTGAGGTTTTGTGGATTCAAAAGTGAGTTCAGGGAACTGCTGCACTGCCCGAAATGTATGCGTGAAGGTGATTTTTCACGTACACGTCCGTCTTTATCATGTCAGGACAGTTCAAAAAGTCAAGGAAGACTTTGCTGTAAGTCCTACAGGAAGGGTGCCATTTTGGGTTCAACGGCCATTTATGGGCGATTTATCGGATTTCACACCAATGACATTTCTTATTTATTTTTTGTAATTTATTTCATTTTCTACACAAACTTCCTCATCTCCACTCCAATCACATACCCTGGTATAAACAGTAGACAAGTATTTCCACCAGAACCACCAGAGGAAGTTTTCTTATAGGCTGTTTTTGACGTTTATCTAATGTCCGGTGTGGCCCAGGCCAGAGAAAAGGCCTTTAAATGCAATAAAATGTGTGTCAGTAATAGTGGAGTCTATCAGAATTGGAAATGTAGTTGTTTGTCTGTCCTCATCTGGTAAGAGTGGTTAGTAGTTAATATTTCATATTTCGTTAGCTCTAATGTTAATAACGATTCAGAGCGGAGGACCATGTCAGGTGAATGACGCACTCATCAATATCATAATTCGAACCTGTGTGACAGGTCAAATGTCCACAGAGACAAAGAGTCATGGTCATATGAATCATTAATTTGGTTGTTGTGGTTACCTTCAAATACAAAACACCTTCACGGCAACAGAAAAAGAGATGTGTGACACAGTTTTGACTAAACTGTATAATGCTGTAAAATATAAATTAAAAAAACAAGAAAGAGGCCAGAATGTGACTTTGTGTCACAGATGTAACTGGAAAGTACGTAGGCAGGTTACAATTCAATTATAGTACATTATTGAATTACAGCCATGTTTTGAGCTACGACAGAGAACGGTGTCTTGTTCTTTGGCGAGTGAGTAAAAGGTGTTGGGTAATGGAAAAACTGTGCAGCTGCAAGATGTTTGACTGCTCATCTGAGACACTGAGCATCAACAGAGCAAAAGAACACACAGAAACACACTTCTAATCATCACGTCACATTCCCGTCAAACTGGACGTGGACGTTGTGTGATTGTATGTCACTTTAGAGTCGACCAATACAGGCAATGACTGCATACGGAATATATTTTATAATCCACAATTAAGTTAATTAATAAATGACATGTCTACAGTTGTGCATATCAAGGTGATGGTGTTTTTTTGGAGTGAAATGAAGAAGACCTTTATTAAAAGGTTATCTGACTGTGGTCAAGCTATCCGACACCGTTTCTCTGTAGTCAAACTACAACCTGACACTGAATTTTAACACCTGAATTACAAAGGGATTTACGTTATTGAATATGCTGGTGTTTTTGCTTCTGCGTGTGTTTTGGGACCTGTGTGTGTTTTTGCTTCTGTGTGTGATTTGGTTTTCGTTTGTGTTTGTGAATCTGCAGCTCGTTTTTCCTCCTGCATGTGTTTTGGGTCGTCGCAGTGTATTTGCCCGTCAGCCACCGTACCCCTCTATATGTTTCACCCTCGATGAACTGGTGACCTGTTCAGCGTTTACCCTGCCCTTTCACTCCTATGTCAACCAGGGATTGGTACCAGCAGCCCTGTGACCCTCATGTGGAGGATAAAGCAGTAGATGATGAATTCATGTGTGAATAAATGTTCCTGTCTGGAGGAAAAAACATTCAAATGTGGCACAAACGAGTGGACACCATAGGTGACGTCCAAGAACAACGTCATCGCATGATTATAGTATATTAAGTAATTATTTACATTTTTTTCAGGGTAAAAAAACGCAGCTGATGTTTGGTTTCTGAACGACATCACTGTTTGCAATATGGCGAAAAACAAGCGTAACCAGGGAGAAAAGTAGAAAACACAACTTGAAAACGCATCTCAGCTGTGTGGGAATGTGACTTTAGCGAGACAGGGTTAGCTAAACAGGACCAACTTGTAAAAGATGTTTTATGCGCTGCTTAGAGTCACGATAAAAAAGAAATGTGTTTCACTTCACTGGAGTCAAAGAAGGAGTTAAAGCGTCTGCAAACATGATGCGACAAGCACACAGTGAATCCCCCACCTCCGTCTGCAGACTTGCTGCATCAGACAACACAATCGTGGGCCAACACTGTAGTGATCCATTAAATCCTGTCACCCACTCAAACCACCAGCTGTGAGGAATCCAAACCACTTTAAAATATCTACTCGCGGGATTACCCAATCCGACGTCTCCACCGGCGCTGCATGGGACTGTCAGTCCAATTGCAACACATGCCATTCCTGTTTTTCATTACTGTGTCATACTTCATCTGCAAAACACAAACACATGGGTAATGACAGCGAGAGGAGTGAAAGAAATTGAGTGCGAGAGAGCGAAACAAGACCTACTCTGTTTTTTTTTGTCCTGGTGTCAGAAAATCTACGGCAGCTGAGACACAGGAAGGAGAAGAGAAGCGGAGCATTAGACGTAAGGTAGATCATAACGTGTGATAGAAAGAGGAGGAGATCGAGAGCCAATAAAAGATAATGAAGAACAGAGTTAGTGGAGGGGAGGAGGGGCTTAAACACACACACACAGACTGTAAACAGTCATATATCAACATCTGCCCCCAATGTTTTCATGGCGACTGGAGGATTATGACATCCTTGGTCAATTATGTCGCCATGGATACGCTTTTGGCATCAGGTGGCTCATGTTGCTGCACACTGATGGCAAAACACTTATGGTGATGTAATAAAATGTGTGAGCAAGGTGAGACAAACAGATAGAAGGAGACAGACAGACAGACAGACAGACAGACACAAGGAGGACAAAGACACAAATAACATTCACCAACATGGAAAATGACTGTGAGGCGATGGCTCACAGCGGACGTGCCACGTTAATTCTGGTGTCCGTGTTTACAGATGAGCGTAAACTGCACATGTCTCACGTGGACGCAGTCTCCAGCCGAGTTCACTGGTTGCAAATGTCTGCGTAGTGGCTGCATGGAGTCGGAGTCGATGCCGCATAAATTCAGCAGAATTCAGCACAAAGTGGGAGAGGAAGTAGGAAAATAAAACATCCCGTGTTGACGCTACATGGTATTTCACTTCAGTACATCACAGAAAGGGAACAAGGGCCTTTCTGCGTGGAGTTTGCATGTTCTCCTCGTGTGTGTGTGGGTTTTCTCCGGTTTCCTCCCACAGTCTAAAAACATGCAATACAGGGATTAGGTAAATTGGACACTGTAAATTGACCGTAGGTTTGAATGTGAGAGTGTGATGGACTGGCGATCTGTCCAGGGTGTGACCCCGCCTATCGCCCTATGTCAGCTGAGGATGGCACAGCTCCCCCCGCGACCCTCATGTGGAGGATAAAGTGGTAGAAAATGGATGGATGGACATCACAGAAGAATCCTTACAAGACCAGCGTGCCCCTGTTTCTTCAGGTCGGTAGAAATACTGCTCCGTTTGTTGTGTTCAACAATCAGCAGGCATGTTTTCAAACTATAAAATACAATATTTTTGAATGATGAAATCGACATTTGAAAAAGTCAGTCAGTCAGTCATCATCTAACCGCTTTATCCTCCACCAGAGGGTCGTGGGGGGTGCTGTGCCAATCTCAGCTACATCGGGCGATAGGCGGGGTACACCCTGGACAGTTCGCCAGTCCATCGCAGGGCCAAACACAACTAGAGACAAACAACCATTCACTCTCACACTCACACCTATGTTCAATTTAGGGTGTCCAATTTACCTAATCCCCACATTGCATGTTTTTGGACTGTGGGAGGAAGCCGGAGAACCCGGAGAGAACCCACGCACACACTGGGAGAACATGCAAACTCCATGCAGAAAGGCCCTTGTTCCAACCGGGGCTCGAACCCGGGTCTTCTCGCTGCAAGGCGAGAGTGCTAACCACTACACCACCGTGTGGCCCATTTGAAAAAGTGTTGTTTGGAAATATTGACACAAATCTAATTCCATAGATGCTAACCCCATAAAACACATACTTTCTACTTAGAGCAAAGAATTCCAGCCTCCTGGTTTCTGTTTCTGTCACAGTCACATCTGAGTATTCTCAAGGTAAACAGAGCACAAGAGCTGCTTCACGCTGAGATACATTGTTGTTTTTTTGTTATTTGTTGCAATGATTGCTGTTAGAGATTAACAAGAGATTTGGTAATTGGAGAGAAGAAAAAATCCAGTCGTAAATGTCATCTCTCAACTTTAACAGCATTTGGCAAAGCAAGCGCAGAGCCCCACCCCCTCAGGGGTCTGCTGTTAAAACACACGTCTAATCCTTCTTACTCGTTCAGTTGATAATGTGCATGCCTGCTGCAAACTGTATGTTTGTGTTTAATCCATAAGCAAACATTCACCACAGCGGACTCTTTTTGTATTATAATTTTTTTTTTTGGGGGGGGTGTCATTCTTCTTGGTGTGTTTGAGTTTGGGTTCAGCGCTTGTTTAATGTCGCACTTTAATCAGGATCAATAGTAGAAGGAAAACAACACTTTCAAGTACCTGTCAGTTTGGTATTGTGCCCACGACGCTAAGACGGAAAAGAAAGAGCGATTGCTTCATAATATTGTTTGTGTGTGTGATTTCAGGTCTTCCTCATGTTGGGGACTTCTCTTACTCATGAGGACAAAAGTCCCCACAATGTTAATTATTACAGTTAAAGCTAAAGTCATGTTGTGTATTTAGGATGAGGTTAGGATTAGTTTAACAGCTTCAGAGTCGTTGTTTTGGGGTGCACTGTCCCAGAGTTGTCAGAATCAGGAGGAGGTTTGGCAAAGTCTTGGGTCTTCACGGCACTACACGAGTCAGGTGTAAATACAGCCGTGGACAGATTTGATTTACACTAAAAATGTACTAATAAAAAATCAGGAAAGGAAAACAAGGACATGGACAGGGTGCTTGGAATGTAACTGTATTTTATTATTATTATTTATTTATTTATTTTAATGTTTTTCACCTGTATAAAAGAAAAGCTGTCAATAAAAACAAAAAAAGTGACAAAATAAGCAAGTAGACTTGCAAAGGACGTCTCGGGAGTTAATGCAAGTCAATGTAGTGTCCTCTGAAGTCATGGAAACCAGACTGTGTGTGTGTGTGCTCTATATTATACAGTATTGTTGGATTACAGGGCAGCTAACATGTTGTCAAATCTGGCATCAAGCGTCTTTCCTCTTTCTGAGATGAACACACTCTGTAAACTGTCCTTGATGCAAATCAAAAAATAATAAAATACAATAAAACAAAAGAACGTGTGGCTGAAAGTCCACAGTAAACTGTCCCATCCCAAAATGTCATGATTTTCCTTTAACCTGACATTTGCCCTTGTGTTTTTGTTGAGGTGAAACTGTTCTCTAATCAGTTGCATTTTAAAAGAAAGGCCACGCTCTGCATGTGCCGTCGCCACGGTCCCAGCGAGAGCTGAATGAACGACTAAAGTCACGTCAGCTCTGCACTCGGCAGGTTCCTGAAATTGGTGTGTTGGTGGCAGACGGCGCTGCAGCCAGACTGTAATTTCAGCCTCTAAAACAGTGTTTAGTCCGGTGTCTGACGTGAGCCTGCAGACTCGCTGTTTGCATCTGCAGCCTTTTACACTCCATTAAGGTAATTCTGCCTCTCATCTGAGTGATTGGCTCTGCTGTGGGCTTTGTTGTTTACGACGCTTAAATACTTAAATACACCGCAGTCACACTGCGCATGTAAACTGACCCTCTGCCTGCGCGTACGTGTGTGTGTGTGTGCGTGTGTGCAGCCGTGGTGCATCATCATGCCTGTGGTCCTGTCATTAAGTTACTGTAAACACGGTTTAGGAGGGTAAATGATGCCACCAAGCAAAAACACTCAAGAGACATAGCCCCACACACACACACACACACACACACACACACACAGTGAATACAACCAGGGCAGAACATCAATGTTTCCAGAGTCATAAAATCAGAAGCAAAAATACAGAAAATACAGAAAATACAGAAAATACAGAAAATGTCTCGAGTTTTCCAGATTAACGTTGTGTTGTTATTGCGGAGCTTCGTCTGACTTATTGACCTCCTTTACACCTGGCATTAAAGTGCGTTTTTTTCTGTGATCGGATTGTAATCCGATAGCAGCATGACCACTTGAGTACAGGACAGATTGTTATCTGATCTGCCAAAACCACTTCAGGAGTTGGTCGGAGACACTTCGAGTCCAGATTGAACAGAAGTGTCTTCTCTAAACTCATAACTTGACACAACCCCCATTTTTCCTTTCACCACAACCTATCTTGGCACATAGCCGCACATCTTTGAGTCTGGTTCTGTCAGAGTTTTTTTCCCTCTCCACTGACGCCTGGTGTTTGCTCATTGTGTGAACTGTTGTTTTTTTTCTGCTGTCTATGATGTTGTCTACAGACCCTTGAGATATTGTATGTTGTGATTTGACACAATACAAATGCAGCGCGGCACTGATGCGTCTCTGCTCTGCTCACGCCGCGAAAAATCAAGACTGGACAAAACAGGAAACAAATTAACAAATGATACACTGACTTTTCTGTTTTAAAGGTTAAAATGGAATTTAATGAAGAAACAGGAGCTGTTGTTGCATTACAAAGATGTCTAAAATAGTGCTGTGCTGAGCTCCTCTCATCAGATACACATTGATGTGTGTGTGTGTGTGTGTGTGTGGCACACCTGGGCCTTTGTGAGCTTTGACAAAGACATTAATCAGTGGCTTAAGACAAAAAAACACGAGCAAACCTTCCACCAGCGCTAATCTCTGTTCTCTTATCAACCTGCCTCCTCCAAGCACAATGCTAAGCTAACAGCAGCACACTCCCTCCATAGACTAACAGTAGATAACACTGGTGCTTAGCTATCACTAACACAGCTAACACTTCACTAATGCACATTATTACACTGTTATTGCAGAAAAACCTTATGACCACGACAAACATGTCCCTCTCTGCAATGCTGTGAGAGGGTGAAAAGGTAAACTCTAGCACTCTAGCATGAATATACTGTCAATATTTCTTCATCCACTCATGTTGTGATGTTGCTGCAGAGGGAGGAATGTGGAGGAGTTATTTCTCTGATAGCATCTCATTGATATTTGATTGTTATGATTTAAAGTCAGGGACGGTTATGTAACGAGGCGATGCGATCTCTGCCCTCGACACGAGACACGAGACATGTCAACAATCTGAGTTCATTCATGTGTTCATATTTAGGGGGCATGTCCTTAGAGAAAGTTCTGGATGGTTTCCGATTTGCTTTGTGCTGCATTCTTTGGTTGTTACTGAATAACAACTCTGTAACAGAGGGACAGGCACATTTATACATAGTTCCACTGAGACCTGAGATACTGATTTAAATCTTTACTTTGCTGTCGTTTTGTTTTGTATATTTTCTCACTGTGTTAATTAGGATTTTGCTGTTGGAAAGCGAGCTCAAGAAGTTTCTCAATTGTTTAACTACAAGCATCACTATGTGAGTTAAGACGCATTAGTAGAAAGTAACATTTTTGGTCTTATCTCATTCACACTTGATATCCAGTGTCTTCCCCAAAGCCAGGGATCAAACCACCAACTTTTTTTTAGTACCTGCTCTGACGAGGTTCAGCTGAGCCGATACTAAAATGTGACGTCAACAGACTGCAGAGAGTGTTGTCACTGAGCGCTGTCCAACTGTACATCAGTTAAAAAGACTTAAATATCCTACTTATAGTTCCAAAATCTATTTATAATTCATGTCAAATGTCAACTTTTAACAGAGGAGTCTGTGTATTTCAGCACTGCTGAAAGCCAGCGATTGTGAGCCCAAATACGTTCAGTGACATTTCAGTTCAGTGACTGTGTCAGATGGAGTCTGAAGTACTGAAACCAAGTAGAGCCAAGTAGAGCTAGAACTGATCCGCTCTCCCTCCTGAGTCACTGCCGCAGCGGCCTAGACATGCAAAACCTGAGTCAATGCTGCGTTCTGGTTTACATGTCCATGAAAAATTGGTCTCAAGCAAGAGTAAACTGTTGACCCAAACCTTCCTGCAGATAAACAACATGGCAGCCACATCAGAGGGGGAGTGAAGCCGACTGACTCCACATAAACACATTCTGTCCTCTGCACACTACACTCACACATTTCACAGTCGGTGGTTCACCCTTGTTTAGGTCGAAGGGGACAACAAAGACGACGGTAACCATGGAAACTTGCTCAAGATCATATCAGGAAGTCAGCCGGTTCCCACAATACGGTATTTACCACTCAGTACTCAAAGAATACAAGGCAACACAAAGGAGGGCGATATCCCGGTGAGAAATGACCGCTACTTAAATGGAGCATGATCTTGAGTACGCGTGAATGGAACCAAGGATATTTACGTGGCTCATGGACACGGAACATGGTAAATATGACACAGTCCAAGACGAGGTGAAAAATGACGCAAAATGAAAATGGAATTTAAGATTGGGTGGGCATGCGTGGAACCTTTGTGAGTTACGACGCAGCTATCCTCAAATGTAAGTAGGACCGGGCTCTTTAAGAAGGAATGGAACAGCAGGCATTTATGCACAAGGAATTTGAGGTGAAGTGGTTCTCTGTGGATGCGTTAAGCGCTGTAAGCATTACCCAGCTTTTTAAGAATGAATGGAGATGCAGGAACTTACACTTTTAAGAACAAATGGAACTATGGACATGAATACAATGCAAAGACGTAGAGCGGCAAGCGTTTCTCTGCAGACATCAGTAAGCATGACAACCTGCAGAACATGAAAATAAATACACTGGTTGTGGAGCGGTTGCGTTGTGTCTCTGATCCGGTGTCGGAGCTGATCCGCATCTGTTCTAGTCAGTGTGTCAAAATTCACAGTTGGGGACATTAGCAGAGCCACATAAATTTAGCAGAATTCAGCACGAGCGTAGGAAAATAAAGGATCCCGCGTTGACACCACATCATATTTGAGAATCCTTGCGAGCCCAGCGTGCTCCTGTTTCCTCGGTTGGTAGAAACACAGTATACACATATACAGTGTTTTTCCGTACTGCGAGAAAACCTAGTTTCACGACTCCAGCTGCCCAGGCGTGCGGAAGCCGGCGTACGTGAGACAGACGCAGTGTAAACTGGTGGAGCTGTGAGGATCAGAGTGCATTTTGGGGGGTTAGCAGTTCACTTGGACTTTTGTCCTTGAAGTGAGAGGAGCAGTGACACTGTGCTGCCTGTCTGCTGAACATCATCCTTCAAGCCTTCATCATCATCATCAGCAGCAGCAGCAGCAGCAGCAGCAGCAGCAGCAGGGTGATTATGGTGATGTATTACCAGGAGCTGTTATGGTTAGTGCTGACAGTTGAGGCCAAACATTTTCACACAGACCTGTCTGAGGGAAGTGGAGACACTGTCAGGTTTGTTTAAGCTGCCGCACTCTTTCATAATCTGCCTCTGTCTTTATACCCCCCACTCTGCTCTCTTTCCCTTTCACTGTCTACTGTACCCCTGCTCTCGCTCTCTCTCTCTCTGCTCCCTCAACCTAGGTGGGCTGAGGAGACGGTTCCTCCTCTTCACCTCCTGCTCCTCTCTTTACGTTTTTTTTCTTCCCTTTCTTTCTCCTTTCATTTCTTCCCCTCTCAGGTGTAGACACATAATTACTGTATGGGCTCAAGTCAGTCTCCAGTTTCTTTTCTAATGTGCTGCCTTTTAACTGTGTCCAATCATGTGTTTGTTTGCACTGTACACGTGGGTGTGTGTGTGTTTCTGTACATGCACCTACATGTGCAGTGGAACTGTCTGGATGTACATGATGTACACAATGCATGTCTAAGGTATATACATATATATACGTATGTGTGTGTTTGTCTTTCAAGCTTTTCTTTCACACCTACATAATAAAAGCAGATTAAAGGAAGGGGGAGGAGAACACACACACATACACACACACACGCACACGTCGTCAGGAAGGACACACTTATGGAACAAAGGCAGCAGATGCCTGAAAACAAAGAGCTGTGATTAGAACGACGTCTCTGATGTTTGGGACACTTCAGAGAGTGTGACGTCTGATCAGCGTCTGTTAGCTCACGAAACAGAACAGCAAACCTCATCTTCTCTGAAAAAGCACCACTTACTGCTCTTTATCCTGTCCTGCTATTTAATAAAGCCAGAGTTTGTTAGTGTGTCAACAAAACCCACCCAACTCTACCTCTAAATGGCTTACAATAACATTTTACTCTACCTCAGCCAGTCATCATCACTTATGTGGTTGTCTCATACGGAAGAACAGGAAAACAAACAGGCTGTAAACATTGGCTGTAACAGTAAGGTATCGTGATTGAAACAGTCATTAATTACTTTACTCGTTACTGAAAAAAGTAACCCCGCTATTAACGCCGTTACTCCCATCACTGTTGATGACGTACAGTTTAACTGTACTTACAGCAGATCGCTTGATAGTGTTTGTTTCCCAAAACCCCGTTCAAGAAAAAAACGATAAAACTATCATCAGAGATGTGTGAAGGAGGGTTGTGACGGAGCTTCAGTGGGATGGTGTGTGTGTAAATCAAGCTTCACTTTTGACCCCGTATATTCGCAACAGTGAACGTCCAAACACACACAAACACAGTACTGCACTAGTTTTATAAGAACGTAAAATCTGTCCTGATGCAGCATTTTCTTGAGTCTAATCACTTATCACTTCTTGCTTCTTCCGTGCTGGGGCTTCTTTTAAACACGTGAGAGTTTTAGAGTTTAAGAGAAACACGACTTATTTCCTCTTCTATGGCGAAATACACACATTTACCAACACCATTCCAAGACATAGCATAGATAATCTGAAGTGCATAAAATCGTAAACCGTGTCGTTTCCTGCTGCCAGTAAAGTCAAAAATAAGCAGGAAAAATAATTCACAACACACAAGGATCAAGTCTGGACTCAGGCAGGGAGACCACACGTGAGGCGGAGGAGCTAAAAATATGCTTAATGTTTACGTACTGTAAAATGAAAGGGAAATGAAGGTATGGACAGAGTCAATACGAGAAAACCAAACCAGGCCCGGGGGGAAAAAGGCCCGCCATGCCCATGTTTCCGTGACAACCACACTTCCTTCACCCTCGTAAAAAAAAGTGGTTTAACCGCAAAAAAGCCTACAACTGTTAAAACAACGTTATTAATAATTTACAGCTAAATTTGGTGCTGAGTCATTAGGTCTCATGCCTGAAGAGCTGAGAGGTTTAGATGAATGTAAAACACCATCTGGATCTTCAGACCTCCAGCCTGATCTGGTCTGCAGTGTGGTCTCCAGCCTGGTCTGGTCTCCAGCTTGGTCTCCAGTCTGGTCTCCAGCCTGGTCTCCAGACTGGTCTTCAGCCTGGTCTCAGACCGGTCTTCAGCCTGGTCTCAGACCGGTCTCCAGGTGTTTCTATTTTACTTTTCTGCAAACTGCTGCAAATGTTATATTTGTATGTTCCGTGCAAAAAGAAATATTGTGTTGAGTAAATGGTGTGTAACATAACAGGACATTTGTGAGGAAGCAGCAGACCACAGTTGTCGTGGCAACAAGGAAACACTGCCGACGTTGACATAAAGTGAAGAAAATCTTCGTCCAGAGGAGTCGTTAAATTCAAGGAGAACGCAAAAGAATAACAGTGACACTTAAATTTGGAAAAGTTGAAACAGGAAGACTGTGACGCTAGTGCTTATTTCCATCGTGTGTGAGGAGGAAATGATACTAGGGGACTTTTTTTGTTCTGCCATTCATGCACACATTCACACATTCATACATGGACGTGCTTGAATTTTGTGCAACAATGAAGTTGAGATCTTGTGAGATTCTGTGCAGAACAATGAGTGAGTAAAGTTGAGCAAGAGAGAGAAAATGATGACGTGATGTCTAGGAAATGAGACAATTACAAAGATTGACTTTGTCCAAGATCCCAAGGAAAATCACTCGTTCAGATGCAGAGTGTGCTGCAAATCAATAAAAGTGGACACCATCATGGACGAAGATGCTCTTAGAATTTGCCCTTGATGTCAACCAAGGTGTGGGAACCTCGGCCTAAACCTGCCTTAACCTAACCTTAATTCAAATAAACTTGAGGTTCTGCCTCATTTGGAACAGGTTTTGGTCTCCATGAGGGCTACTGGTCCTGACAAGGTCGGTGTTTATGACAGAAACAACGTCCTAAAGAGGCAACAAATAATAAAAGTGGACACCATGGGCAAAACGACTCTCACAATCTTCAGCTGTGTCAGCAGATTCAGTCCTTGAATTTGAGGGGAATTGATCCTGGAAAGTTGTTGAACCAAGGTGTGGGAACTCTGCTACAGGGAAAAACTGCAACAGGAAGTAACCACAACAAAGCACATGAGTCAAAGATGGTCCTGTTGCTCCAGAACATCACATACAACATTTAGTTTTGCACTAAATGGACAAACCGCTTGTTGCATATTAAATCCACATCTGTCCGCACACTGTACGGTCAAACCAAAACATTTCATCATTGAGTAAAAAGGAGAATGACTGAAGAAAAAGAATAGCGGAACATCAGATTTGGCGTTAGCCTCTTCTGTGTGTGGCCCTGGCCTCCACTGCGCAACATAAGCATGAACACGAGAAGTGCGTTATTTCCAAAATGGAAGGATCATTTCCTTTCATATCACATAAACAGATGGTTGTTTGGCAGACGAGCGCTCGGAAGACCACATGAAACCACTGAACGCATGGTCGGCTTTCTGTGCCTCTGGGAAGAAGCCGCGGCAAACATCAGCAGACCGACTTTGATGACGCTGAATCAGAATCCAGCGTATCATCTGCGAGAGCTTTGGTCTGAGCTGAGTGCTGACAGAAGACGTGAGGGAGGAGGAGCAGAGAGTGACAGACACACAGAGAGCGAGGGATGATCCTCTCTGAAGTTACACTCAGGTCGAGACAAAAAAAACACTCCGACAAAACAAGTCTTATCACATCGACGTGACTCATCAAATAATCCTCACGGGTTCACAACGTTCCTCCAAACACAAGTGCACATTAATGATCATCTTTGGAGATCTGTGGAGTAGCTACAGCAGGCTTGAACTCTGGTTCCCCCGCTCTGTGTGCCAGAGTGTCCATGAGCAAGACATTAGGTGGGTCATCACCATCAGCCGTTTTTTATGCACATTTTCAGTTCACAGTTCAGAAAAAGTCTTGAAATGGAACAAAATATCACTGCAGCTTCCACAATTTACTACACGTGACGGACGTGACGCAACACAGATGTTTTTATTCCCCAGTGCTTTTATTTATCCACATTAGGGAAATTCCTCTGTGCAAGCAAGATCTGCATTTATCTCGCTTGTCTCTTCTTTATTTACGTCATCCAAACGCACAGTCTTAGCGTTCTTCCGGTGCTCCAGTTATTCAGAAGTTGGAAGTCCAAATTTCCCAAGTTAAGGGAGCATTTCCGTTGAAGGGAATAACAAAATCAAAAACACAAGTTGCAAATTAAATATAGATTGAATCGTTCGAAAAATGATCGCAATTTCACTTGCGCCGACTCCCTGGGTATTTGTTTGTGATTCTGGCAAAAGAGTCGGAGCAAGCTAGAGCCCGATCATTGCAAACAAAAAGTGTGTTTTCAAACAAATAAAAGGATTAAATTGGTATTTCATTTGTGTATTATGATTTTGTGGTTAATTTTTGTTTGCTCAGTTCATAAGGGTTGTTTGATCATATTATTGACACAAATCTAATTCACAGTAAATCAGTCGTACACATCAGTGGACATGCTGTTTCATGTTTAGAGCGTTCGTCATCGACTTGCTAACAATGGCTTAACCCAAGATACGTTTGCGACTTCTCGGGAACTCCCAGTTCTGACTCCCAGTGTTTAACGGCACACATCATAGCTGCCAATGATTGGACAATAATTCAAAAACAATCGTTATTGTGGTATAATCTTGTCCAATGACAAGATACCAGATGTAAATCGATGCTTACACGTTGTGTATAGTGTTTCTTGTTTTCTATCCTGAAAGAAATGAAATTCCACAAAGTTCTTCAACTTTCATTCAGAAGCAGAAATAAATTGTTTAATTTTTTTTTGTGCTGTAATTTTTAGACATCCAGGCCCAGAAGACAGTAACACAACTCTAATAATCTAATGAGTGTAACATAAGACGACGATTAACACATTATAAAATAAGTACAGTTCACGATGTGCTAAAACTTAAGTGACGTCTTTTACTTTAATTACGTCTGATGCCATTTAATCATCCACTATATTATGTCCTGAAGTCAGGCATGGTCTTAAAAACCAAGATTTAATGCTTTGACAAATTTTTGCCACAGTCACAACTGGGACGCAGACACATTTTAAAGGTGCAGTGTGTAAACATTTAGGAGGGTTGTATTACACTTAAGTTTGTTTGTACAATTATAAGTGCTTTTTATTTATGGCTGTAGAATAAGTCGTGTGTTTATATGTACTGTAGATCAAGGCCTTGCTTCTACGGCAGCCCTAAAGGGACAAACCAAGCCACGTTTTTAACATTACTACACATAAACCTGATGCATTCAAGTAACTTTGTGTCAATGGAAAACCTCGTGAGAAACACAGATAACTCCCTGGAATGTTCTAGAACAGTAGGTATGAATGGAGGAGTGATTTATTTGTTAAAAATCTGCACTCTGACCAATAGATGTCGCTAATTATGACATAGTGGAGCTTTAAGAAGATGAATAAAACTAGTGGATTCCTTTTTGGGATTTGTGATGATGACAGGTTTAATAATAATAGTTTTCTATAGTCAAAAGTAAAATATGTCACAAATGTCAGTTGTACATCAGTAAAATGACAATCTACAGTTACACAATGATACTGTATATGTTAAAGAATATGGTACAGTAAGATGTATGTAAAAGAATGTCTTTTAATTATATTATTACTATAATATTGTGGTCATGTTTAAAGGTCCAGTGTGTAAAATCTTAGATTATAATATTTTCATTTGGCAGAAACAGAAGATAAAAAAATTAAACGTCAATATTTGAACATGTAAATTCATGTGATTGTGTGATTTCTTGTGGCAGGAGCCAGGTCGGTTCAGGAGGTGGCCATTTTGGATCACTATTTTTTTACAGTAGCATCAAAAGTGCAGTAACTTTTGATTTTTGACACTTAGTGGAGGCTACGTAGGTGCTCTAACACACTTGTAAGGGGGAATAGTGAGGTGAGGGATATTCAGCTGCAACATGAAACTTCACCAATACATGCTACTAAATTCAACATACTGTACCTTTAAACAAACAAAAAATAAAACGAAGGGGGAAATAATCGGGACTATTTTGGGGTTTTCATAAATCACGTATGACAGTTGTATACATCAGAGGATGAAACATATGATCCAAGAGCGACTGTTGATTTGTCTTGATGGCGAGAAGGTTGACGCCTCCTTAATTAAAGGAGCCATTATGGCAGAGGCCAGCGTTTGGTTGTTCTGACCAAACAACCAAACGAGGGCGGCTGTTATAGCACACAGTGATTTATCTTACACAGTTTAGACTGTAGGTGCAAACACACTCAGCATAATGACAGAGTCAGGGGTCATTATGTCGCCCGTTCTCTCTGAACTCCAGCCGAACATGGGAACGGGGTCACGGGAGATAATGTGTCCCTCATTCATGGTCACGTCATTATATCTGTGTTCAGACTGACTCGTGAGACAATGAAGTATCTCCTCATTCACACACTGACACTCCTCAGCTTTGTCCCTGCTCTACATACGAATCTCACACGGGAGATTCAATTCAATTCAATTCAATTTTATTTATATTGTGCCGAATAACAACATACATCATCTCAAGGCTTTGTACATAGTAAGACAAAAACCTTTACAATATTATAGAGAGAAGAGAAGTCTAACAGTTCACACAATGAGCAAACACTGGGCATCAGTGGCAAGAGAGAAAAACTACCCTTTAACAGAAGAAGAAAACAGACTTAAAGATGTGCAGTATCTGCCAAGACAGGTTGGGGTGAAAGGAAAAATGGGGGACAGAAAGGACAAGAGGGAGGTGAAGTAGAGACAGAAGAGAGAGACCAGGAGCAGACTATAGTCAAGTTATAGGTTTCGACAATTCTGAATTTTAACGTGTTTAACTAACTAGTGCAGTGAACATTCAATATTGACACTATACTGTATATTTGCAGCTACCCCGCTATGTGTCCCTTTACAGAAAGTTGACTGATTTCTTGGGACAAGGTTTCACAAAAAAGGTGAGAAGAGAATGAGGACGACAGTGTGATGTAGCACTTTCTCCCTGATATATGAAAAAATGTTGCCTATAATTTGTAGTTATTAGTAACGGCCTGGTTTTCACCTCCTCCTCGAGCTGAGAGTACAGACCAGTTTACTCACTTTACTGTCACTCACTCACTCACGATGCTACAGCTCTTTCACACGTGCTGCTTGGTGAGCGGGATGGAAATTTAGTTCTCACATGCGCTGTCCATGCGTTCTTTGCAGTTGCATTGCATTGTGTGTATACCACGGCTATGAAGCTGTGTCAGCACATTCGATCCTTGAATTTGATGTCAACCCAGGTGTGGGGACCCCGCCTAAACTTCTATCTATAATGTTAAACATGTTTCTTGATGAGAAATGATTAAGACTGCTGAACTGCTCTTGTTCTCTGCTCTTGCTTCTGCTTTGGCAGCTCAGTGAAAAGGAAGTACTGCTTTCCCATGGGACATCAAACAGAGCAACACATTCATAATACTCACTTGACTGACTGTGGTGAACTTTATTGGCATACCATTGTGTTAAGCAATGTGCTTGACTACGTGAAAAAAAAGATCATGTGCAAAAAGGCCATAGCAACTATTTGCACCTGAAGGGGAATCTGTGTGCTGGAAGAACAAAGTGATCCTGTAAAGGTGCCATGTCAATTATTTTGTCCTTGCTAATACAGATAGAGTACACAGAGGCAGAAGAGCTGCACCCAACTACAAAGGCAAAAATGTGGGAGCACTGCCAGCGGCCTGGCAGCCAGTATCAGGATGAAGAACTACCTGTGGAGGTGTTACACAAGTCATTGTTCACTAAACCGCAACTATCACTTGATATGCGAGTGTGTGCAGCTTGACCTTGTGAGCAGAGATAATGGTCATGCATCCTCGGGCTGATGTCCTACGACAAACCACTCACATATAGTTTAAAAGTCAGACCGTGCAATCAAGAAATGTAATTATGTTTTTTAACGGTGGTAATTACACATTCTGCTGCATGTAGGAGAGTGGGATGTTAACATTCACGTTTATATTTGATGTCTGGACTGTCTGGCGCCTCCATTTACAATATTTCTGCTTCTTCTTCTTCCAATAAGTTGTGGCAGGCTGTGGACTATTAGGTGTGTTCACACCTAATAGTCCACTTCTTTGGTCTGCACCTGATTCTTTGATTTTTCTGCCGGTTCAGCTCAAATCGAAAACGCTCTATAAATTATAAGATACAAGTCAGATATCATTCATTCACTCATCGTGTAGTGCTTTATCCTTCACATGAGGGTCACAGGGTCATCGGTGCCAATCCCAGATGATATAGGGTCCATTGGCCCTATATCAATGTCTTGTCAGCTGGAGACGCCGCAATATTAAGCTCTGAAACTTATCACAGTGTTTCAAAATAATATTATTTATGTGCCTGCAGTGACAAACATGAATTATTCTGTGACAAACAATAAACTGATACACCACGTACGTTTGAACATATGTGGAAAACATCAGAAAGGACATTGAAGATAAAACTGATCCTGTGCGCAAACACACACACACACACACACACTACAAACCTGTGTGTGTGTGAGTGAGAGAGGGAGACTCACTTACTTACTTAAATAGACATAAATATTAATAGACATAATATTAATATTAATATGAGAGCAGTCGCTGCGACCCTGACATTTAGTTCCTTCGTTTTTATCACTTATTCCAAAAAAAAGCAAACGACCAAAATAATATATTTTTAGAGATTTATACATCATAAATGGATGCGTTGATGGCGCATTTTCTTTCTTTTTCTTTTTCTTTGCTCCTTCTTTGCTGCCACGTTTGTCCTTTTTCTTCAGGGAGGCGTCAGAGACGGCATTTTAGAGTCATTTGTATATTAATTTGTGGGTGGAACAGGGGCGGGGTGTGTTACTCATTCACCTCCGCTCAGTTACACGTTTGATGGGATGTATAAAGAAAAGGTGCGCAGGATTTTATAAATCTGAGATTTTCTTTGCGTACGTATTTTTCAAATTTTGTGTGTACGCCGTCTTTTAGTATGAAAAACAGGTCGCCAGTCCATCACAGGGCCACATAGAGACAAACAACCATTCACACTCACACTCATGGTCCAATTAACATCTGCATGTTTTTGGACTAAGGTGGGGAACCGGAGAACCTAAAGAAAACGGATAGAACATGTAAACTGTTTTTCTGTCTGGGTCACAAACCCGGGTCTTCATAGGTAACGATGCTAACCGCTACACACACTAACCACCGTTTTCAAGTGGACCAGAGTTCAGTTGTTTGGTTCACGGTGCTAAGGCAGTAAACAAAGCACCGATGTCCCATTTAACTGCACTTAACGAGGCCGGCGTGAATGCACCACAGGTTTAATTCCATAATCACCGTTTGATGTTAGTTCTTTGACACAGTCATTCTTTTCTTCAGCGCAGTTGCAAATTCCTTCAGGGAGATTCACTCTCGAGATTTCTTCATTTGCATATTGTTCACACAACCTGGGGCGTTTTTTCTTTGTTTCTTTACGATACAAAGGCAGGAACATATGGTTCCTGCGGTCGTGTGAACAATATGCAAATTAAAAGGGAATCTGACTGAAGGAATTTTTTCAAGACTTTTTATTTTAATTTCTATGTATTCATATCAACCCCTTTATTTATATTTTTTTATTTATATATTTCCAGTCTTTTATCCACTTATTTATTTGTATGTCTTTTTTATTTCTGCTTATTACAATGTTTTTTTGTATATATATCTACACTTATCATTAGGATTTCATTGATAGTGAAATGTTCAGTTATTTACTTAGTCATAATTCTGCCTCTGGTGTTTCCTCAACTGCAAACTAATGAGATAGCATTTCTGTAGCTCCTGTTTCGCTTGTTTCCTTTACGATTGTTTGTGTGTAAACTGAATATGTTTGTTACTGTTTATGTAACTTTGTGTTAGAATAAACTTTGATTGACTGAATTGCTTTTATTGGTTATTATTTCATGAAACACACCTGAAATGACCTGTTGCAGTGGAATTCAGTAATTAAAAAAGATGAGTTACACTCATGTTTAAGGGCTCGACATCACACCCAGACACTCTGATGACATCAAAACTCTAAATTATCCTCGAGGCAAATGTGCAGATTAGATTTCGGTCCAGTATCTCATTACACCTCTGACGTCTGGACGCTCTCCAGGTTTGGCTTTGTTTGCATTAATGAGCACATTTTTGTTCATGCAAACAGTGAAACGATGCTCACTGTCGTGCCACCATGTGGGCGCAGTTTTAATATCATATTAATGTTTATTTCCGTCACTTGTTTGACTAAACACGACGTGGAATCACCACGTTTCAGCGTCTGATTCCAATCCTTTACACGTCATATTCAGCTATTTCTGAAAGTGAAACTGGGTTCTTATTTTAGAATCATGTCCTGTTGATGTGACACGTGACACGTTTATTTTTATTCCTCAATGCATTTTTTCATGTACATTTTAGATTTGTGCTCACCTGCTGCTCACTGGCGTTTGTAAAAGGTCTTCCCCTATCTCGTTCTGCACTTGCATCCACCTCAACACTCTCACCCTCTGTCAATCCACTGTTCCTGTTGAGTGGAGATCTTTCCAAGGCTACTTCTATGTAGCTTACTACTACTCTTTTGTAAGTCCCTTTGGATAAAAATGTTTAAATTTAATGTAAATGTGGTGTCCAGGTTCAGTATGAAAGACATTTGTCCTGAAGTGTCAAGACATGCAAAACGTTTGGCTCTGGAGCTGAAAATAAGCTCCAGGAAAACGTCTGGACGACATTTGCTTTTACAAACAGAACTTTTTCCCCTTTAAAAAAATGGTCTGGACTTTAGCTTTAGCTTTGGAAAATCAGGCATTATTATGTGAATCATAGCAACCAGGTGACTGTAAACCGGTGTTTGCAGAGCAGTGAGGACTGAGTTATCTTTGGAATGCATCAACCTTTTTTAATTCCGGTTCCTCCGCTCCGCTGACCTGAACACAGAGAACAGGTTTGTGCTCAGTGTGACTGTGTCAATATCAAACGACTCCATCAGACGTCAGGGACTGAAACACAGATGCTGTCGCAGGTGCACTGAGACTTTTCTTGCACACGACCAACACGACATTTTCTATTTGGATCGTTCTAAAAATGTCACACAATCTTTTTTGTAGTCCCTGTAAGGACAAGACTAAATGTCACATATACATATATATGTATATATATACATATATATATATATACATATATATGTACTTGAAATAACAGAACAAAAGATCACAGAAAAGAACTATAATGTTTAAGCATTGCCAAAAAAGATACTTAAAGATACAACACGCAAGATCAAAGGTAAAATATAACAATTTTCACTGCATCTTTTTCATCAACAATCATGAGAAATCATGTTTTTATTATTTAATTGAATTTATAAGATTATATATGTCCTTTAATTTTGTTTATTTATGTATATGTGTGTCATTTTTCTATTATTTAGTTAATATATTTGTCTTTCACTAGATCATGTGACCCATTGCAGGTGCATTCAGTTTACCTTTACCACCGGTAATAAAAGGGAGTAACTAGTAACTAGTGAGCAATGACTTCTTTTTTTTCCATCATTGACTGCAGCTTTGTGAAGTGTGTTCTATGTATTAACAAGTTTCAAAAAAGTATTAAAAAAAATCAATCTTCAAGTAGCAAAAACACTGACACCGAGGCCATTTTTAGTTTCAATACAGATTAAGATCCAAATGTCAGCCTAACTAAACAGTCACACAGACCAATATAACGTGTTAGTACATAGCTCTGTCAAATACTGACATTAGCAGAGTTATTTAAAGGAAGAAAATGTGAAAATGTCAGTCTTTTGCGTTTTTGCGTACTAAATGTAGATTCAGACCAACAAATCAAACCAAGTCTCCTCATCTAAGTGTGATTACATTAGATTAAGTCTTTTTTTATTTACTTTAAACAACTTGCTTCATTGAGGCCGTCGTCTCTTACAGAAGCCCAAACGATGGTCAGACCAGCCAGAGTTGTTTCACCCTTTCTGACATGTGAAGGCCACCGTAGTTCCCTGATTACTGCTTAGGACAAAATAGGGATGAGCGGTGAAGTCCGGATTTAGTTGCAACTCATCATTAGATGTCACCAAATCTCACACACTTGTCTTTACAAGTGTTACAGTTTACGCAGATGACACTGGACTCTTCAGTCACTTCCTCATGAAAACATTTGAATAAACAGAAGAACAGGACATATTGATTTACAGAGGACAGATAGATGGAACCTGCCCACTTGGCATCTTAAAGAGGCACATGATTACAGAGCAGACTGTGCTGACATCACATTCCATCGTCTGCTTCACTGCTATTAAAATCTCACACTGACTTATTGTAAACTATTTTCAAACTGCTCCGTTTCCATGAAAGATCCATCATCACCGCAAGATCGTACAACCCGTAATTGCACCTACGCATGCTGAAATGATTACAGAGCGACAGCAGAGGGCAATAATTATTAAATATGCAGTTGTTTACGGGAACAAAAAAAATATCCCAAAACAAATCTTTAGCCGGACGGTAAATGGTAGGAGCTTTAACTTTATCACTTCACTGCTTCAGGACAGAGTTTCCATTTACATCAGAAGTCGGAACTGGGAGTTGCGTCACCTCCGGGTTTATCATGTTCCAGTTCAGGAAACATGGACGCAAACATATCTTGGGCGATACCACTCAATAACAACACTCACAAAACTGAACTGTATCTTTCAGAAGGTACAGATGTTACACCTGACTTAAATGAATGGCTCGTTACCAGGTTTGAGCAGAACTTGAAGACGAGCCGACCAATTGAATCAGGTGTGCAAATATTTGGAGACATAAGAAGAAGAGTCGAGGGAGAGGACAAGATGGAGGCAGATGATCAGCTGTGGCGACCCCTTAAGGGAGAAGACGAAACTAAAAGAAGAAGTGTGCACCAGTTGGATGTGAAACTTTGCCAAAAATTGATCTCGGACCTTTGTGTGTAAAAGTCTTGAGAAATGTGTCCCACTAAAGTGTCAACAACTTGCACAGCACATCTTCACTTGGAAGGAACCTCAGCTCTTCTTGTACCTGTCATGTCACATTATTACCAATATGAGTGAATTATGTTCCTCTGCATGATTCACAAACTAAATGATTTGACTCTCATGTGGTTTGACGACCAGAGACGGGCAACTTCCATGGCCAATCACAAGCTGCATCCAGGTGAACGAGGATCCATGAACAGACGCAAGCAGGATGAAGGAGCGTTTAGAGAAGAGGACGACCAGGAGACAGCAGAATGGCGGGAAGCCACACTGAAGAAAGTTCAGCCGATTGCTCAGCTTTAAACATACAGTGTAAGTCTTAAAGTGAAAGTTCAGGTTATTTTGAATGAAAAACTGACATTTAATCAGCTCCGAGAGTTTGAGACACTTTGATTAAAAGGCTCACCTAATAAAACCTACACCTGTTTAGATTCAGTAGATTTTAAGATGAGGTTTGCAGCTCTATCTCCAACTGCTCACACTCCTGCACCAAATCCCATAGAGAAAATCATTGATTTTAACTTACAACAACATAGGAAATGCTGGTCGAGTCACTAAGTTTGAGTCACAAAGGTAAATCCCAATGAAGGATTTCAATCATCAAAGTAGCAAAATAAAACATTTGAATGTGGAAATTAACTCAGCAGTGGATCAACAACAACTGTGTGCTGTGATGTTAAATTGCTTATTTTCTTCATGGACCTTGGTACAGGAGAGAAATCAGTTTAGAAGGCCACAAAACTTCAGTTTTCAGTTGGAAAATGCCGTCAAAGACCAAGATAAAGTGGTGAACATGTTCTCAAGATATCATAGACTTAATGTGACGTAGATTTTTATTACATGAGCTTAATATTAAGGGGTTAAAGGCTGGTTCTCAGTGCCTTATAAAACCACACTTCACAAAACCTGGACTTAACAGCAGTCACCAGGTGAGCCAGACTTTCCCCCGATGTTCATAGAACCTCTGCAGAAGAAATCCATCGCACTTCAGTACACACACACACACACACACACACGGTACCAGCAGTGAGAAGCAGCCACACATGTAAGAGCTTTGCTGCTCTCGCTGCTGTGCTTGGTTCCCACAGCCTGTCAGTGGAAACCTATGGCGGGGGAAAATATTTGGCTTTGAGGCCTGGAAGACAGAGCAGCAGAACCCAACCAACCTCAGACCTGGTCCAAGTCAGGACGGAAGAAAGAGGGAGCAGCCTCGGGGCAAATACCAGGCTGTCTGAGCAAGAGCGGGATACTTTTACTCAAACCTGACAGGACTCGATGCGCCAGGAATGAGGGAAGTAAAATTTCACACATAATTACTTTGGGTTTGGCTCAATCAACTCGGTGAAAAATCAAATTAGTAATTAGAAGTTTTTAAAATGTAATGTTCTGATCAAGATTCAGTACATGTTTGGAAGCATTTTCCAGGCCGGAGTCAGACGAGGGTCACGTTTTCACCTGCACGTCAGCAGTGGAAAAACTGTTTCACACCAGTGTCAGAAATTAACGCAGCACATGTCCAAAAAAGGGGAAAGAAATACTGAAAATTAACTGAATGACCCATTGATTTGCCATTCTAACGTGCGGTCACACAGCCAGCGATCAGATGTAAGAGTTGGTGTCAAATTACCTCAAAATCAAGTGTTGGCGGCGACAGATTTGCCAAAATGTGCCACCCACGAGTCACAGTCCGGCATTTCTTCACTTACAACCCAACAACACAACCTGCCTGTCAAATGAAAAGCTTCTCACCGGTGCCAACAGCTGAGGTCAGACTGGAAATGTGATATATGGGTCGTGAAATACTGGACTCGGGTATTGTTTGGAGGATTTTTGGGAGCAGAGGGAAATGGTTAAAGTATTTATCATGGAGGTGGTCTACTTTAGCGTGACTTTGAGATTTTGGGGTAATGGTCCCAGGCGCCTACAGTACACTTAAAGAGCAAGAATAGAGCCACAGTGGAATGTGCACTGGCCTGTTTGAAAATGCAGAGCTGGGCAGAGGTTCTTAAATCATATAAGGAAACTGGAATCCTGATGTTTTTATTCTCGGGGTTTAAAAAAAGAAATCCCCTAATGTCACGTCAGTACATTTCAGTTTAAATTTGATATGTGTTGTAATGACTTTTTTTTTTTTTCTACATGCTCATTCATTTTCGTACCACTTGTTTTGTTAAGGGTAACGCGGGGGAGATGGAGCCGATCCCAGCTGACGTGCGGTGAAAAGGCGGAGAACACCCACATCGCAAAAGACCCACCAACAGTGGCACAGAACCATTCACACACACACATTCACACCTGCGGTCCATTTAGAGCCGGAGGTCTCAAAGTCAAACGATCAAGTCTGGCCAGTAGGGGGCAGTCATGTGAGGAAAGCAACTATTCAGTAGGTGTGGGCGATATGAGCGCAATTATATCTCAACATTCCATCATGATATTGATGGAAGTGGCTCAGTGGTAGAGCGAGTTGTCTTTCACCTTGAAGGTGGTGGGTTCGATTCCCAGCTGCCCTAGTCTACACACTTAACCCCTGTAGTGTAAAGCAGCTTTGAGTGGTCATCAAGACTAGAAAACATACAGAAATAACAGGACAGTAAGTGAAATTGATTGGAGGGCCACATATGGCCCACAGACCGTGAGTTTGAGACCCCTGATTTAAGCTGTGTTTCCAGTAAGGTACAGTATTAGAACGGTAAATGATGATTCTGGCATGAATAGCCTTCACGTGAATTTCTTTACGGTGGATCTCAGCAACTCGTCTCAACAAGACGTCCAGCTTTGGATGAGAATTGACTGAGGGAGTTGAAGAAACACCTGTCGTGGGTCTAGGTCCACCTGTACTGTAACGTACCATTACTCTGGTACCCTCAGGGAAGGGTACTGAAAAATGGAACGTTTGGGGCTGGACATTTTTGGTACAATGTAAAAAAAACGTATATAACATAGTGAAGAACACAGCGAGAACATAACCATACGAACCACCATCTACTCTATATTTCTATTGACTCGGCTCCACTCTAGGGATGGTACCTGGTCCAAAGCCATTAGTCATGAACGCAACGTCCGACACAAGAATCACTCACTCACTCATCTTCTACCGCTTTATCCTTCACATGAGGTTTGCAGGGGCGAAAGTCGGGGGTCACACGCTATTTTTTAACCCCCAAATCTGCAAGTCCATTTTTGGACTGTGGGAGGAAACCGGAGAACCTGGAGAAAACCCACAAAACACGGATGGAACACGCAAACTCCGTGCAGAAAGACCCTTGTTCCGAACAGGTCGTAAACCCTCTTCCTGAGTGCCGACCACTGCACCAACCAAGTGGTGACACAAGAATCAAATGCCTACTACGTCTGCTGTCCACACAAATACAACCATGATCCATCGACAGGTGCAGACATTCATGTGATTCATTCATTTGATGGCTGACAAGAGTGTGTTTGTGACGCGAGAGACAATGAAGTAATGGAAAACAGCCGAACTGAGCCGAGGTAGTGCTAGAACTGAATCTCCTCACCCAAAACACTTCAAAAGCAAAACCTTTGCCTTCCAGTGGATAAATTCTGTTCCAACGCAGTTTTCTGGCAGACTGCTGCTCATCAGTGTCTCTCTGGTTTAGGCAGTCGTCAAATCTGAGGCCTAACTCAAACATCCATGACCTTATCAGTCTTTCCAGTCTAGTAAATGCAGCATGAAGAGTTTTCAGCAGGCAGGACGAAAGAGAGCTACGCTGACAGGTTGGCACACACATACGATTCACATCAGGGGGATTAGATTTCAAAGTGAACGCTATACAGAACAGCTACATTTACACACACAAAGATCTCACTTCCTGGATTGTGTGTGTGTGTTTTGTTGTATTTCTCACATCTTTAGGACAATTTTCTGGCATAAACACTGACCTTGTCGGAACCTGTAGTCCCCGTGGAGACCAAAACCTGGTCCTAATGAGGCAGAACCCTTATTGATTAGGGACTGGTTAAATTTAGGAGTAAGATTTGAATTGTGGCATTTACTGCTTATGGTTAAGGTTAGTGATAATGCTTCGTTTAGGCTCCGAATGAATGAAACTCAATGTAGTGTTTGAAGAAGCTGTGTGTGTGTGCGTGTGTGTGTGTGTGCGTGTCTGTGTGTGTGTGTGTACTTATATATGAGCTCAAAGAAAAAGGTATAAATCACAGGACGTGAGGACGTTATGTGAAAGTGAGGTTATTTTGGCCGGACCTGATAGTCGATCACATCTTGAAAGCGATGTTGTGTTAAGACCTGGTTTTAGGGTTTTAAATCTTTTTCCTTTTGGCAGCAAAACATCTGTGACCAACGCTGCTCAGCTCACAACTTTTTTGTTGAATAGCATCATCGCTTTTGTTTTTAACACATCATGGTGGTGTCGCTACCATGGTAACGCTGTCAATAAAGGGTAACTAAAGGAAGATAAGTGAATGGAAACAGGTTGAGGGAATACAGGGTGACGTAAAGAAGGTCAAAAGTCGCACTGAAAGAAATGTGGTGAAAGAAGGACGAGAGGAGGGTTTGTGATCGGACAGAAACATTTAAATATTAACACGATAATAAATTAGAAGCAGCGAAGAAACACAGCCATGGTTTATCTAAGGGTTAAAAAAAAAAACATTCAAGTTTATACGGGGGTTCCCACAGCTTGATTGACATCAAATTCAAGGACTTTCCAGGACTAGATGCCCTCAAATTCAAAGACTGAATGTGCTGAGACAGCTTAAGATGGGAGGACAACTTGTAAGAGCTTTGTCTTCGTCCATGATGGTGTTCATTTCTTTCTTGCACAAAATTCAAGCACTTTCAATGACCTGTGTCTGTTTAGGGAGATTTTTCAAAACCTTTTTTGTTTTAAATTCACAAACTTTAAAGGATTTAAAGGACCTGCCCAAAAAATATACAACCTAGAAAAGCATCAGAACATCTAAAACAAGTCTCTGTCACTTCTGTTTCAAACTTAATATTTGGGAAAATCGACAGCCCCAACAACAACAATGATTTTCTCTGACCTAATTATTTCAAACTTAAGGTAAACTTTAATGGGAACTAGGTTACTGCCTCACAGACCTGTTTCCCCCCTTACACCTGACCGTGGTGCTGACCGGTCCAGACCTCAATGTAAAAGACTGGGAAACAGAATGAGGGAGCATGAAGGACAAGTGGGACGAAACATGGAAAGACACAGAGAGAGAATGATGTGTTGAGAAGTCTCACAGCAGACATGGATTCCTGAGAACCCGACCGCTGTGGAAAAACCTCTGACCAGTCTTCCAACTGGATTCCTGTTCTCCAGACTGACCACTGGAACGTCACCGGGAAACAGACACAGCACAGTTTGTACAATATCTGTATTTTTATACACTACATATGCAATATATTGATTTATTCTACTACTCTGCACAGAACAAAAACAAAGCAACAGAAGCGGTAACCCGCGGTTGTTGTGTAACTTTGTTTTCATTCCGTTTGAGTTGCACTGAATTACCTGGTATACGGTTCATGGCTTCTGGCATAATCTTTTCTGACGGTATTGAGGTAACGTTACGATTAATATATACCATAGCATTTAGTACCTCGATTAATTGTGAAATCAAGTGATTGTGACATCCCTACTGTGTATAAAGGGGTAAAATGGGATTGAGTCTTCATGTGAACCCAGCTCATGTCTAATGCTGTGAATGTGAGTAATTTAAAGGCAGACGTGACCCAAACCAGACCTGAACCCTGACATCACGTTTAAGTTTTGTCTGAACCTGAACCTGAGCCTGAGCTGTTTGGGTCTATGTAAATTTATAGAAGCGCGGTCGTGATGTGGACATTCTCTCTGTGTCCTGATGAAAGAAAACTATAAAAGTGAAGAGAGTAAAATCCCTCTGATCCCTGAAGAGGATCTTGTTTTCATCTTTTGTTTTCTCGCCTCTTGCCACCCAAACGCAGACCGCTGCTCGTCCATTTGCAGTTAACCTTAAAAACCAGCGCTTTCATTCTTGAACATCTTAAGCCTGGCAGCGCTGTGGCCCTCTACATCATGATGTCAAGCCGGGATCCAAACTACACACAGAGAGCACATTCCACACGAGGAGTGTTTCAGCAGGATTACTGTATGTCACGTATGAGACATCCCAGGTCAAGCAGAGAACAGAAAATAGAAATGTCTGTGATGCAGAGATCACCCAGAGAGAGAAAACACTGCCACCCGACAAACACTGGACATTAAATCTAAAAATATGCACGCAGATATCCACACTCTCCACACGAACGTATATAGGTAAAGAACACACCATGTTGGTTATGGGATGGAACCACAGCCTGTGAATACAATCACAGTGTAATGGTGAAAGAGAGAACGTGTGTTTTATTGCATGTGTGGATATTTATGTTTAAAGCATTTAACTTTTTAATCTTTTGCTTGTGAATTCTTCTTCTATTTCTATATTTTAATCTATTCTATTTTATTATTGTTATTATATACAGTGTTGTAATAAATACTGTACTGAAGTACAAAATTCACTGATCTGTACTTTACTTTATTTATATTTCTAGCAACTTGTGCTTTTACTCCAATACAAATCCTACATAAATTGTGTACTTTTACTTAATAAATTGTGTACTTTTACATAATAAATGGTGTACTTTACTTAGAAAATTGTGTACTTTTACATAATTGTGTACTTTTACTTAATAAATTGTGTACTTTTACATAATAATTTGTGTACCTTTAAATAATAATTTGTGTACTTTTACATAATCATCATCATCATCATCTAGCCGCTTTATCCTCCACCAGAGGGTCGCGGGGGGTGCTGTGCCAATCTCAGCTACATCGGGCGATAGGCGGGGTACACCCTGGACAGTTCGCCAGTCCATCGCAGGGCCACACACAACTAGAGACAAACAACCATTCACTCTCACACTCACTCCTATGGTCAATTTAGAGTGTCCAATTTACCTAATCCCCACATTGCATGTTTTTGGACTGTGGGAGGAAGCCGGAGAACCCGGAGAGAACCCACGCACACACGGGGAGAACATGCAAACTCCATGCAGAAAGGCCCTTGTTCCAACTGGGGCTCGAACCCGGGTCTTCTCTCTTTGTTACTACCAAATACAATCAGAAGATGAAGAGTTGGTATTATGGTCTGTATTTATATAGAGCTTTTCTATACTTGATGAAGCTGCTTTAACACTACCGTTTTCACCCATTCACACGCTGCAACATGGGTTTAAGTGTCTTTGCTCAAGGACACTTATATAGACGAGCAGAATTTAATCAACAACCTCCCAGTTGAAAGACAACTCGCCCTACCACTGAGCCAAAATAACTTTTGATATCTAAGTACACAGCCTCTGTCGTGCTCACAGGATGACTGAGCGCTGGCCTCCATGTGTCGGCAGGAAAAAGACGATCATCCACTGTCACGCAGGCAGGAGGAGACATGCAGCACAAGCAGGGAGGAGGAGACAGGTCAAGGTCAAGGTCAGGGTCTGGGTCTGGGTCAGGATCAAAGGTTATTGCACACCACACCACAGCTGTGTGTTGTAGACATGCAGTTTCTACCAGGTGCAGCTTTTGAACAACTGCTGCTGAGTGACATGCAGTGTGAGTGTGTGTGTGTGAAGGTCAAGGGTCACCAGAATGGGTAGTCGTCCACTGGAGTGTCCACACAGGCACACACGAGTTTGCACAGCTATCCTTTTAGGGACACTGCACTGACTTCTATAAATTTGGGCAACCTTAGCCTATTGTTATCCTTCAGATTATTATTATATTGGTAATTTTTGAGGAGGTTAATGTGCATAAGACTCTTGAAACCTTGCATGGAGGTCAGGTGTGGTTAAAATACGATATTGGCATAGGTCTAGAACCCGTGCATTGCTCAAGGGCTCTATAGCGCCTCCCTCAGTTGAAAAAAGAGGCAAACTCGAGTTCCTCCGAATTTCCCAAAACTTGGTGGGAAGATGTTATCAACCAAGACGAACAAAAAAGTTGACCGTAACCATGGTCGCTACTCAAAAGAAAGTCGGCCATTTTGAATTTTGGCAATCAACTATATCCACAAGTTTCATTTCATTGATTTTGTTTACATGTGACATGTGATTTTGTTTACAGTTTCCACTGCTCTCTGTGGACACGTTGTTCCTCTTTGGCTTCACCGGCATCATCAGAGCAAACCCTTTTGTCTCCTTTGTTCATTCAATTACTGAAGTAAATTTCACTCGAGTGCAGGCACAGGAATGTTAGCATGACTGCATGACGTGTGCTCGTGCACACAACCCAGTCGCAACTGACAACTCTGAAGTCTTGTACCATTATATTAAAGTTTCTGTGTCCGAACAGAACTATTCTTTTTTTACAGTTTGTACAGTTATAGATGCTCTGTATGAAAGTGTGAGTGAAGGGGTGAATGGTGACACTGCAGTGCTGATTAAAGCAGCTTTGAGCGGTCATCAAACTAGTAAAGCCATACAGACTAAATCAATTCAGAATTAAAGTTATTTTCCCAATACAAATTGGGTTCATTTTGCAGGCGCCACCTGAAGTGAAACCACACAAGACGACAGTTTCCACAAGAGACAGAGTGAATATAGCAACTTGTGTGGTAGATCTCCGAGTGTCCACACACAAGAATTACTGTGTTTCCCCCTCCATTATGAGCGGAGAGTCTCAACGCTGATTGGACATGGTGTCATCGTGATTTCATCACTGTTCTCGTGGGTGTGTTGGTCTTAAAATAGAGGTGTGTTCTGTTCTCATTGAGACACTGACCAACAAAACCTCGTTGGGGCAGTATCGTCATGCCAACTTAAATGGTGCATTGAAAGTACGTAAGAGTAAGTGCTTTTAGCACTTCACAAATCTTGGATCCATCTGACTTGTACAGTAACAATCCAGGGAGGAACAGTCGTACACTATTGTAGAGCAAGGGCACAGAGAGGACGTCCTGTGGACATTGATCCAGGCGCAGGACGTCATGGCTCGAGTGCGTTAACCACCGTCACTGCTGCTGCTGCTCATCATCTCAGTGCTTCAGCGCTGAGTGATTTCACTGGCCTTGCTGCGTCCAGCCGTCATCATTTCATCATCTTCATTGCCGTCATTCCTGTCATCATTCCTGACGGAGAATCATGGAAATCAGCTCCACATGAGCTCACTGCTGCGCCGGCATGTGACAAGGAGGACGGATGACCACACTGTGAACTGATGGCATGTGTACACACACACACACACACACACACACACACACACACACACATGGCTGCCCAGCATGTGAAGAAGACATACTGAAAGAACTTCTTAATGGGGGGAAAAAAAAGTATGCATGTTTTCACCGTTGCCAGGGGGAACAAGGCCCAAACACAGAGCGGGGGAGTTTGACTTAATTTCTCTCTGCAGCTCACATCCTCTCTCGCAAGCACACACACACTTACATAACCTGCATGAACTCAGCCATGCATTCTGCACATACACGAGCACGTAACACGAGCTGGGCCAAGCCGGGACCAGCCAGGCTGGGACGGGCCAGGCCGGGCCAGGCACCCTCTCAGCTCCTCCAATCCCTGGAGAGTGGGCAGGCGTTTCCAGGGAGGCTTTTCCAGCAGAACTCAGGGTATTTTCCAGCGCTGGCCTCCTCTCCATCAGTCTGGACGGCCTACAAAGAGGCTCTGGCAGTAAATCCACTGCTCAGCGTGTTATGGCGCAACAGCCCTGACAAGGAAGAAATGTCACAGGGCCCGGCTGCCAGACCACAGCTAACGGCTAAAGATGTGAACGGCAGCCAAGAGGGGATTCCTGCTACACACACGTCACCGCAGCGGGGGCGGGGAGAGGGTGTGTGTGTGAGTGTGTGTGAAGGTGTGCACACACACGCACACATGTAGGAAATTTAATGAATCTCTGATGATTTATTGCCTTGTTCTGAAGATGTTAAAGGGACAGTTAGGCATTTTTTTTTTAAAGCACTCATTCAATCATTCATTGGCTAGTGCTATGGTTCTCAAACTCTGGTGCGTGTACAACCAGTGGTACGCGTGCTTCCTCTGGTGGTACTGTTCTAATGTTTATACCAGGGCAATGTGAGTGGCACAAGTCATCACGTCACATGCCGCAGAGCCGCAGTCACTGCACCATACTGGGGTAAGAGGGTCCGAGTGTGGCAGCAGGCAAGACGATACTCAACAGATCACTTTGTAAAATGATCTCACACTCACACACAAGTGAGGACCCGCATAGACATAATGCATTCCCTAAATCCATTTCTAACCCTAACCCTAAAACCAGGTCTTAACCTCCAAAAAGCCCTTTAAAGATGTAAGGACCAGAAAAAATGTCCTCACCCTCTATAGTTGATATGTTTTTGGTCCTCACAAAGCAACACATACAAGAACGAACACACACACACACACACACACAGGTTTGCGCAGCTATTCCTCTTAAGACACTGCATCGTCTTCCATTCATATGGACAGACTAAACAAAGCCCTATCCTTAACATAACCACAATTCAAATCTTGGCCCTAAACTTAACCAGTGGTTAACCAGGGTTTATGACAGAAAAGGTATCAGAATCATCGCTAACGTCATACTGTAGATGAGGTCAGTGCTCGTGGATTTTCTCACTCAGAGTTACCCAATCACACGCAATCTCTCATATTTCCTATTCTGGTTTATTTCATTTCATTGTTACAAATTGACCAGTTGGGAAAGTGCAGTTTAAAAACCTACAATACCTCAAAAGCACAACCATATGGACTGTGAAGACGTATTTAACAAAACAAGATTTATTCACATCACTGGACAAAACAAAAGAAATGAGTGCAAGTCAAGATGTAATCCAACAAGAAACCCACAGAGGAAGTAGGAAGGATCATCACACACACACACACACGGTGACATTGATCCTGTGGGGGTTCCCCGGTCCAGTCCAGCCTCTCTGATCACTTCCACATGTATCTAACAGTTTAGTGCAGGTCCTGTAACGCGGCCTCGTCTCCTGCTGTGACACTCGCTAATGCTTAACCTGAGCATTTCTCATAACTTCTCTGCTGTCATGGTCACATCTGCAGAAAGACTCAGGAACAGGAACGTGTTCATGAGCTCCACTGATTCCTTTCAGCCTTTATCTACAACTTTGAGCTCTAAACTTTAAACCCATTCTGCCCACGTCTTTGTACAATCCTCACATCATGAAACAATCTTTAGCCTTGGTACCGTCAGAGGTTCTTTACAAACCCAAAGTGTTGTGTAGTTTAGTTGCTTTTTCTCATCATCGAGCAAATCAACATTTATTTGACTTCAAAGCAAGAACTATGCAGGATTTTTACCCTAATTTAACAGCTTCAGCTTTATTGCGATGGTTAAATGTCCGTCTTTCCTGTCTGTTAGCTGGAAACAGCCTTGCAAGATCAGGGCCACCGACCCAGAGTCCTCAGAATCAGAATCAGAAGGTGTCTCGTGAGAAACACAAATAGCCAGGTCCCGGCTATAAGATCAAGGCAGAGAAAGGAAGCGAAGAAGAGGAAACAACCTAACCCTACAACATCGGACCGGCTTTTTTTGTACGGATAGAAAAACACAGAAGTTGACCGACATGGACACAGCTCCACAGCTCCACGGCTCGTGTTCGTGGACTGTGTCATCAAAATATGAACTCTGAAACTGTAGTAGGAAACAGGGGCGAAAAAGCAACCAAAGCTTGCAAAGTTCTGCTTTAACAGGTTGTTTTTACTGCTTGATAGCGGCTTTGCCTGATAACCTGGAGTCAGAGATGATTCAGTGGACGGGAATTTTGTGACGTTAGTGCTCAAACTCCTTAAATCAAGATCCTCCTGGACGCTTCCCTGGTGAGGTGTTCCGGGCACGTCTGACTGGGAGGAGGCCTTGCTGGAGAGACTATGTTTCTCGGTTGGCCAGGGAATGCCTTGGGATTCCCCCGAAAGTGCTGGACGAAGTGGCCGGGGAGAGGGAAGTCTGGGCTTTTCTGCTCAAGCTGCTACCCCCCTGTTACCTGATCTCCCGGCAGAAGATGGTAGAAGATGCTAGAAGATGGATGGGTGGATGGATAGAGCTAAAAAACTCTGAAACAACCTTTCAGCAGTATTTTAAACAAGTGATCCAAGAGAGAGAGAGAGAAAGAGACTTCCTCCGTCGGCCGTTCTGCGAGAACTACTCTGCATTCAGGTGCTTTCGGTGGAATGATCGCGACTCCAGCACCGTCAGTGACTTCTTACACTGTAACGCAAGCTCATAAAGGAAAGAGTCATAAAGAGAGTTGGACTCAAAACGAAATGAAACGTGTCAACATCAGCAGAGAGTTTTAGAGATAAAGAGTTTGTGGCTCTGTTTGCTTAACTACCTCCACCAAAGAGTTGGGTTTTGAGTTCGGTTTGTTTGTTTTTTTTAAATTGGCATGGGTTTGGCAACTTCCTGTCTACAGTTTCTGACCGAATTGTCAGTAAAGAATCTATAGACTCATTACGTCACAAACCTTAATAAAATTGTCAAGATATCCATATAATAAACCTGTAAAAGAATCACATCTCATCAGATTTAAAGGACATTTGGTTTGGAGTATGCTGGATCAGACAAGGTTTAAAGCTCCGTCAATGAAAAGCTGCTGCGTCTGAGCCGAGAAGCAGCTGAAAACAGCTGGAACCTGAGAGGAAACTTGTAAATATAAATATTGATAATGTTGCCTGAGCACACACTACAGTTTTACTGTGTGGGCCCGCGAGTGAGATGCGGTCGCGGCAACAGCAGCTTGTTGTTGAACCACAAATCAGATTAGTCTGGTATTGTTCACCGCGGCAGTTGGGACTCGTAGTGGACAACCTCTGTCAACATGCAGAGCACTTCTTTTATTGCACCACTTCACCTTAAGCTGCGAGGATCACACACTGGAGTCAGAGAGGGACTGAAAGAATGTATTAAAAAGGGGGGGGAAATTTCACAACACACATGCTAGTTATTCATTCTTTCTGGAAGCGGACCATGATGGCTGTTTTAGCAGTTGCTGCACTCATGCACGATATCCTCACACACCGACACACACACACACACACACTGTTATGTGGTTCACATTTGTTTTCATATTACTCCCAGTGTCTGGCTGGGTGTCCAGGAGAGATTCAACAACCATGATATTTATTATTGCTCTGTGTGTCCATGCACTTCCCTGCAGCCCTGTTCTCTTAAAGAATCCCATGTGTCTCTGGCAGGGACGGATCATTCCCGCAGCCCTTGAGAGCTCTGCAGAAGAAAGGTAACAGCGTTGTTCTCATTAGCAGTGGCTCCAGATGCTGAAAGAGCTTTTCGTTTGGTTCACGTTTATAGGCCGAGTAACAGGGAGTCGGACCGATCAAACTTGGCGTTCGTTAAATTCAACCATGCATTGATTCCTTCCACATAAACCCACATTTGATAGCTAATTGTTGACTTTGAAAAGTAGTACGTAGGCGCATTTCCACCAGCTCGCCTCACCATGCCACACCACGGTTTAAGTAGTGTTTCCACTAGCATAGTACCTGGTACCAGGTACCTGCTCAGGCGAGGTTCCAAAAGTAGGTACTATGAGATGATTGGTCAGGCTGCCGGCCACTGACTGGCCAGAGTGGCGTTACAGGAAGAGACGTCCCACACACAAATTAAGCCGAACAGTGCCGAACTGTGGATCACTTAAAACTACTTAACAATCCTAAAAACGTGGGTTAATCTCCAACAACTACCAGGGAAATCTCTATATTTAACAGAGGAGTCTGGTGTGTATATATCGCAAGTGACATAACAGCCTGCTGCTGCTGAAGTCTGTGGAGTAGGAGGCTGTACTCCGGAGACGTGTGGACAGAAATCAAGCCGAACAGTGCCGAATTGTAGATAACTAAAAACTACTTAACAATCCTAAAAACGTGGGTTAATCTCCAACAACTGCAGGAGTCTGGTGTAAAGTCACTAGTCACTCGTGTGTGTGTGTGTGTGTGTGTGTCACCACAGTTTCACTCAGTCCTGCAGTGATGACCCGTCCACGTTAAGTAGGTACGTTTTTTGTAGTGGAGATGCAACCTAATTGTAGGTTGCATAATCCCCAAATCTTCTAAAGTCTTTAGACTGTGGGAGGAAGCCAGAGAACCCAGAGAAAACCCACGGACACACGGGGAGAACATGCAAAATCTATGCAGAAAGGCCCACGTTCTGACCGGGTCCCGAGTCTTCTTGTAGTCTTTCCTGCAGAAAAAAAGGAATTAAGTCCCCATAGGACATTCATACTGACATGGTTGCTACATTAGGGGATGATGCTACAGCTTTATCAACTGTACGATAGTGGTCAGGTGAATTCAGAATCTGGACGTCCTGCCACAGCCGCCAAACCAAGAAAACATTGATGGTGTTCACCACATTGTGATGGATGTTTGACAAGAGAACATTCTGCACAATGGACTTGGCACAGAAGGTTTCTTCTTCTTCTGCAAAAGCAGAAACAGGCTGGTCACATCACAGGAGAACTTGGTTTGTTTTGAACCCGGTCCACATGGTTTTCTTCACCCAGGACGAGGGTTGGGTCCTCCACTTTGAGACAGAGACAAAAGGAAGTCCAGGACTTTTTTGTAGAAGTATGTTGACCACAGCAGTCATGACAAGATGAGGCCTTGCATGTTCACACCAAACATGACAACGTGCAATGAGAAAAAATAAGGAAATGAGGAAAGAAAATGAGGCAGCAATGCAACATTATGGATGACAACTCGTCCTAAAAAGAGAAAGAGATTCCATATAAAGTCAGACATCAGTGACACTGATTGACAACTTGAAATTCACCCTAAAGGTTAAAATAATTGTTCTTTGTTTCTATTCCATCTGTCACACGAGTGATGCTTTCCAGAAATGTGCATGTGGCACGCCGACACATTTAATGCGACTATGATGCGATCTATAACGTTAAATCGTCTCAATTTGGGTCATGTGACACACAGATCTGTCTTTAGCCAAAAGCAGGTTTAAACATTTCATGTCATCAGGATTGTCCTTCATTCATTCTCCTATATTTTTTTTATATTTTATCTTAAATAGTACAAAGAAAAGTGTGGGGCAGCCCATGGCCAAGCAGAAGGGGAACTTGGCTTGTAACCAGTGGGTTGCCAGTTCGAGTCCCCGCCAGGATTGAGCAAGGTACTCAATCCTCATTGCTCATTGTTAATTATTTACCTCTTTTATGGGGGGCCGTGCAGTGACCAGGACAGTCGCACCAGAAGGGCATCTAGCATAAATAAAAGTGTGAGAGAAGCCAAAAGAAAACAAAGTAGAAAGAAAACCATAAAAACAACTTGGAAATGATTAACGTCACAATAATAGAAGCCTCCAACTATAACAAGCAAGGTATAACTTACATTAACAACCAAAAAAAGTAATAATCATCAACAAAAAGGAAGAGATTCCAACACTTTTTGTTTCCAAATGACTCCACTTTCTCTTTAACTCAGCATCTGATTCTTTACTCATCTGTCATCCTGTTCATGTCCTTTATGAGTAACCAAAAGTTCGCATTTGTTTCATTAAAGGTTTTTATTCTTCTCTGACTATTTCTGATGGGACAGCTCTTGAAAAATGATCTCCTGAGCACTCAAACACTGTGTCCATCCCTGTTCCTCTCAATTCCCTCAACATCTGGTGCGTCTCCGTTGACTGTTACTCGATCTGATTTTGTGATTTTGGTTTTTAAAATATTGTTCATTCTCCAAGCAAAATTCTTTCCAATACGTTTAAGTGATGTCTTAAAAATATTATTTTCGCACAGCTTTTCGTCCTGTGATTTGAGAAGGAAAACAAAAAGAAAGTAGGAAACATGGACATGATTGTGAGTCACGTTCCGGAACAAATTCCCAAACAGACCAATTCAAAAACTCAAATCTGTGACGGCTGCCAAGTGTTGTTTGTTTCAGTTCAGCGGCTGACACTAAAGAGCCGTCGCTGCTGATGTTGTTAAGTTGCGGTAAAGTTCTGGACGAGTCTCGCGAAGCCATTTTTATGAACATGTACGACTCATTTGTTTTGACTTTATATCTCATAAGGCATTAGATTTGCTTCATGGCAGACGGACGCAAACCTTTTGAACTTCATAAACCACAGGAACACGGGTGAGTGGAGCATCATCGCGAAGAACAGTGACCTTTTGTGAGCCGATTCCAGAAACCTACACATGGACCATCGGTTACGAACTTCCTCCACATGTCTGTTTTAATTAAATTATCAAAGAAATAAATGCTGTTTGTCCAACGAGCAGTCAACACAGATTAAAAATGCTTCAGGTCCCTCCAAATGAGATGATCTAATTCACTAAAACAACATCGTCTTGACATCACATTTAATAAAAATGTGAAAACTATAATCCTCATGTAATGACTTTATATAATTTCCAAAGGGTGGGGATGGTTTTCCTTTTCCCCACCTCTGGATATAGAGATCAGAAACAGAGCCATGATGGGCCTCCGTGTTTCGTCATTGCAGAATTAAGGGTGTGGATGTTGTGCTGCTGCTGCTGCTGCTGCTGCTCCATGATGAAACTCAGCATCGCGCCGTGCAACCGCCCGTGTGTAAATAGACACATTTGGAAGTGCAGCTGGACTGTGAGGTAACATGAATGCAGTCATCGTGTTCATCGTCATGTCGAACACAGAAACCCTGAGGTCTGATCTCCTCCGACGTCGCTGACATGTTTACAGATGGAAATGTGTGTTCACTTTCGCTCGTCGCCGCGCTGCCAGAAAGAGGAGTGATGTTACAGCGCTGACAATGTTTGTTGAGCAACGCAAGACGAGTTGTTTTTATTTATTTATGTTGAATAAAATAACTCCATGAGCTGTGACTGCAGCTGCTTCTACAGTTGGGGAGTGTAAAGTAGGGGTGCACGACATCGCCATTGGCCGATATTGGCTTTAAAATGTATTATACGATGTTAGTAAACACTCCAGGGACGCCCTGAAGGCTGAATAAGCTGATGCCTCCCTGACTTTTATTTTGCTTTACATCTACATCTGCTGCAAGATGAATATGTAGAAAATTGTGTTAATTCACTACAGAAGAGACTTAAAGACCAAAAAATTGTCAGTCATACTCTGCACAAGATATAATCTCGGAGTTCATGGACTGCACCTAATTTTGTCCACTAGGGGTCTCTCGATCAAAATAATAACAGAAGACCAAGTTTGATGACTTTGGAAAGCAGCGTTGGATCATGGGAATTGCAGTCTTCACTTGTTTGGTTCACCTGTGCGGAGAACAACAATAATTTGTCATAATCCACGCAAAAAGACAACTAACCTGACTGACCAAATATTTCTTTCTCACAAAATTATGATCATTGGACAAAGTCACAGAAAAGTTGCGATGATCAGGCAGAAATGCAAGGTTGTGCAAAAGTTGAGAAAATTGGCCGTATTTTCCCTCGGGATTGAAACATCGCAATATCTTGCAGATTTTAATGAAAAATATTTTCTAAAAAGAGAACACACTGGATAACTAGCTGTACCAAACATTTCCAGGCTCACAAAATTACGATCGTTGGTCAAAGTTGAAGAAAAGTTGTGATGAAATCGTACCAATATCAGCAAAAATTGCAGGAATTGGTAGAATTTGCAATAATTGCTGAGAATGCACCGATGCTAAATCCTGAGGGGACTGGTTATATAAACACAAGTTGATATCATAGATCATAGATTCAAGGTAATGTAATGTAATGTTATTTATTTTTCAATACAGGGACAATGCACAATAAAACATTAATCTTGTACAACAAGAGAATAATATTTCTTACCTCACAAAACCATGATCATTGGTCAAAGTCGCAGAAAGTTTGAGACGATCAGGCAAAGATACAAGGTTGTGAAAATTGGTTGAATTTGTGTAATTCACTGAGATTATAACGTCAGAAAATCCCTGTAATCTGAAGGTTTTAAAACCAATATAAGATTTCAAACCACTTTGAAAATGACGTTTTGCTTTGACTCAAAGAACAATCCACCAAATACCCAGCAAATAATGTTTACTAGACACTACAGCGTTTTAGGAAATAATAAAATAACTTGTGTTATATAAAGCAGTGTGTCTTTGTTGGCAGCAATTCAGGCAACGAGTGAATATTTTTCAAAACACTGGAATGTTAGCTTATCTTCTGGACAACTGCGGTGAAGGTCCAGGGTAACAGACACCCAAACTGCAAAGCATCAATTCTCAGCAAGTATTTGTTTCATCTGCAGTAATTAGATTAAGAAGGAAAACAGTTTGCTCTCAACTCCCTCCACTGTGAGCACTGGGCCTGATGGAAAGGTTGAAGCCGCTGCAGATTATGAGCTTTCTCTTCTGTCTCCTGCATCCCTGAGGAATTCTGATGGAATCCTTTCCAACTTTTTTGCTGTCTTGCTATGCCAGATCTGCTGCAAATGACGTGAAGTGCAGGGAAATTAGCTTTGAAAATCCCCTTCAGGACGCATTCTGGCTCTTTTCCACAGAGCCGTGTCCAGCCAGCTCGCCCTGGGAGTGTGTGTGTGTGTGTGTGACAGATTAACCCCGTATCACTGATAACTACGAGTGTGTTCGTCTACGTCTTAACAGTGAAAATACAGTCCAGACCTGAGCAGTCTTGATAAGTTGTGAAATCTTAGCTCATTTTTCCATTTGTGCTGCCATGGTTTCATATGACAGTAATAAAAGTACATTTTTAATAAATCCTGTTTGAAGACCAAAACCAACAATTTAAGTCTGCGTCTCCGTGTGTTTCAACTTCTCATCTCGCTGTGTGGTAAAGTTCTTCACAGGTCTAACGCTGACATCCGAGACCACCCATAAAACATGCGTTTACAAAGACACCCATTTACACCTGAAGCTATATTTCTTACTTTATTGTCGACTAATAGTCCAATAAAGATGCAAAGAGGTTCTCACATGTCATTTACATACTCTGTACTGTGTTTACGTTGAACCAAGCAGCTGCTAAATGATCTTTACTCTATGACCTCCTTTTAAATTAAACTTGCTTTCAGTTTGACTTATGGAATAATAATAATAATAATAATCCTAATGGGAGGCAGAGTTACACATTCTGACTGAAAACATCTGCTGTGTTTATCAAACCTGGAGCTTGATGCTTTGATTTGAACGTCATTGTCAACGCTGATATGGTACATACAGGAAGGACAATGTTTTCTATGTTTATATTAGAGGTGATTTTTAGAATATTCTGAATAATTACTTCATGGCAAAGACTCTAAATTGAGGCTTGATTGAGTTAATGGGCGTCAAACAGCAATGAGTCATCGTAATCCATTCTTGAAAAAAAACACACAATAGATAGCGAGTTGTACCGAATATTTCCAGCTTCAAAAAAATTATGATCATTGGTCAAAGTCGCAGAAAAGAAGTGATGATCGGGCGAAAATGCCAGGCTGTGCAAAAGTTGTGAAAATTGGTCAAATTTGTGTTAATTGCGGAGATTGAAACATTGCAAAATCCTGCAGTTTCTACCAATTTCTGCAATTTTTGAATTTGCAATAATTGCTGAGATTGCAAAACCCCGAAGGGACTGGTTATATAAACATGGGTTGATAATAGCAGTATTATAGTATTATAGAGTCAAGGAATCAAAACCGCTAAAGTTTTCTATCTACTATGAGGTATGAGTTCATGGAAGACACCTTATTTTGTACACTAGGGGTCTCTCCATCGAAATAACAAAAAAAGACCCAGTTTGATGAGTATGGAAAGCAGCAGTTGACCTCGTGAGGACAGAAAAAAGTCACAGAAAAGAAGCAATGATCGGGCAACAATGCAAGATCGAGCAAATGTTGTGAAATTTGGTCAAATTTGCACTAAATGCTGAGATTACAACATCACAAATTATTCTTTTATCAAACTGGGCCCAAGATATGAGCGAGGAGTTCATGGACGGTGCATTGGATCATGGGAATAGTTATCTTCTCTGGTTTGGTTCACCTGTCAGTGACACACATAAGTACGATAAAGTGAAAAAAAAAAACATTTTATTCTAATATATCTTTACTCAAAAAACTAGTGATTGCTTCAAAATTGCAGAAAAGTTGGAAGAAAATACACAAGTGCTCAAAAGTTGGGGATTGGTTGGATTAGCGGTAACTGCCATATATTAAAGGCCTACTGTGGTATTATAAATGATTATGAACTTACATTTTCCATCATACTCTAACAAAAATATGAGCCACCGTCCAGTGCTAACTGTTATATTACATACAGTGGTATGCAAAAGTTTGGGCACCCCTGTAAATTTTCATGATTTTCCTTTATAAATCATTGGTTGTTTGGATAAGAAAACACAGTGATATTTGAGAAGTGAAACAAAGTTTATATGATTTACAGAAAGTGTGCAAGAATTATTTAAACCAAATTAGGCATGTGCTGTTAAAGAACTTATTTGATGCATTTAATTGAGTCAAAGTTCTGGTTTTCACGAGGTCATGGCATAAAAATGTATAGGTGTAGAATGGACCTTAAATTGGATGTAGACATCTCTCATAAATGACTGTAAGGCTGTCAACCTTACATTTTTGGACATGACTTAATGGTTTCTGGTCATGTGAAACACAAACAAACGCTTATTTGATCACAATTTGACCAACTGAAAACGTGTGGGTCCTTAGGTAGAAGTGTCTCCGATGTCCAAACAAGAACATGTCTTTGGCTTTAACAGAATTTGCCGAATTTAATTGATTTAAATGTAGGATTTCTTTACATGTCTACGATTTTAGTCGTGGTGCATTCACGAACCACTTAGGGGCTCAGGAATTGGGTTTGGAGACCATGGTGGACTCATGAAGTTCTGGTTCAGCCCATTCATATTTCCAAAGAGAATTTGAGACGCTGAAAGAGCAACTTTAAAATATCACAACACAACTCGTCATATATCATTCCTGTGACAATGCGCGTCCCCTACAGGCGCAGCAAACGCGTTGTGTTTAAGTGCAGCCACCTCTCACCTGTTTGAAGTCCGCCACAAAAGTAATAAGAGTCCCGTCTCCTTGTTTGAATTCGAGTGAAATCGAGTCTCTCTCGCTGTCCGCCTCCAACACCTCCTCGGTCACGAGTCCATCAACGAGCCGGACCCGGACCCGCAGCTCCGAGGCTCGGAGTCCCACAGCGAGCACCACCAGCACCAAGACCAGGACGCACACATGGGTCAGTATCCGAACTGAAGCCGCACACATGCAACTCGCCAACATCCCCGAACACGCAGAACTGAGCCCGACAGAGAAAAACCAAGTGGAATCCGAAATCCGAATCCGACTGCATTCATATCCTTCGACTGTTCTCTCGGGTTCAACGCAAAGTTTGTTCCTTCATATTCACTGCGGGGTCGTTGGATCCGACTTCACAGGACGCGCTTCCATTTGGTCCCCCTCTGTGCGCAAAGCACTTTCCAGAATCACAAGCGCGGTCATGGAAATCAAGACGACAGTCCTTCCTTTGCCTAAAAGACAAATCTGTGCTCCTCACTCGTCCAGTTTAAGTCTTTATCTGCGGTGATAAGATCGTGCGCAATCACTTTCCCCCGGACCGCAGCTTACACACCGACGACCGCACGTTGCTTCTCACTCTGCTTTGTGTTGATATTCTCGTCTTTTTTCTTTTTTCTCCTCTCGCTGCAATTCATGCAATCCCGTCACTTCCTATCCGTCGGTATCCCACAGTCCGCCTGGCCTCCTAACTTTTCTGGTGAGTGTGTGAGTGAGTGAGTGTAGTGATGGTAGTAAACTCTTAAAGCTATACCAACCTCTGAAAACTCTGCCCATCCCCCTAAAGGCCTCATGAGATCCCTCTGCACTCCAGCGAGAAGGCTGCTCCACTAATACCCCCAACAATCACAACAAAGGTTGGTGTTAGGATTTGTAAATCACTGCTCTCTGGCTGCTGAACTTGTCATGTAGGGATAAATAAAATACATGGGTTATAACCTGCAGCTGCTGGTGAGCGTCCAACTAGACGCCATAGCAATTACCTCTGCAAACAAACTATTTATACATTTTTTCAACGCAGTTGTTTCCCCAGTTTTACAAAATGTTATTACAAATGCATGTCACAGTCAGACAACTGTACAATGGATTCACACAATGCTGATTAAGCCCGTCAGCTTAATGGAATTAGAACACTTTACAAGAGGCGAGCAACACTTTATGAGTTGAGCAAGCAAAACATGAACCACAAAATCAAAATTCACTAAATGCAAACAAAATATTCTTTTAATCATTCAAAAATACGTTGTTTGAAAATACACTTTTTGTTTACAATGATTAGTTCTTAGCGCCGTGTTTTTTTGTTCGCAATTCTGACCAGGGGCGGGCCTTAGGAAGCTGTACGCAGTAGCCAATCAGCAGGCATCTTCCTAAGGCCCGCCCATGGTCAGAATTGCCAGAGAGTCATTTATTTGATATCACCTTTATTTCACCAGGTAATACATCTTACATTTATCAGATCGAGATCTCCTTTAAAAAGGGTGACCTGGCCGTGAGGTCAGGAGTAGCACATGTCGTACTTAATATCACAAATACAAGAAACATCAATCACAAACAATTAAATTAAAGTAAAACAGTGGTTTAAAAGTGCAAAGGAGTTGCCAGTGAAAGAGCAGGGAGTTGTGCGTCATTTTGGATGGAGCGAAAAGCTTCAAATGAAATTAGTTTTGTCTGTTCAGTCTGGGGAGCGTTCCAAGCAGCAAAACTGAACGCCACTTTTCCCCAGTGCAGTCCCAACATGTGGAGCAGTCACTGGACCGTAAGGCGTATGGTGGCTTATAGTCCTTTGCAGAGAGATGCATAAATGGGAGGAAACTAAACCAAGACGGGCCTTGTAAATCAGAATCAGCCACAACACAAGGCACAGTGATGGACAGAATCTAAAGACTGCAGACATCTGGCTGACGCACTCGTACACAGGACGTCATCATAATCAATCAAAGGTAAGAAGGTCGGCGATGCAAGAAGTTCCCGACCTCTGAGGGAGAAGCAAGATTAAAAAGAATTTTGCAAATGGATGTGTTTCCTTTTCCTGTACCATATAATAAAATAAAATCTTACGTATATATTTGGATGCTGAAACATGTGAAAATAAACACTCCACCACCTGCAGCATAATGTGTGTTTTATTAATTGTCACCTCTTTAACGACCAAACTGAAAAAAAAGCCTGTAACATAACACGATCTGAAGGTTTTGTGCCGCAGTGTATCAGCATTTCACGCTGATGTGAACCAATATATGCAAGTATTTTGTCCTGGCTGACACAATCGATCAATAACGGCCAACTTTAAAGCAACATCCTGTTGTTTTTCAGTAGTTTCTCTGACAGTTCGTGTTGCGTTACCACCCCGCTGAAATAAATCTATCAAATAATGATCACTTTCAAAGACATATTGATTCACAGGCTCCAGATGAAAGAGGTAAAAAATCCAGGGCGCTCCCTTATTTCCCTGCTGTACAGTGTGTGATTTAATTTTACGACGTCCTTAAGGTGAAGCTTGTCAAGCCTGAGGCGAGAGCTGCCAAACAAAGAGACGCTGCCTATCTGCAGGAAGATCTCAGAGCCACATTAGACGATACATTATCACTGTGTGTTGTCCTAAAGGGATGGTGACATCCAGTTACTGTGCGTTATCTCTATCCAACTAACGCACTGCATTGTGGGTGGGCTGAGCCCGACGAGCTGGTAACCCCAAATGAGGCTGCACTTGAGTGCTGCTAAGACCGAGAGGTGGTCGCTTCAGTGAAGGGGAAAACAAACAGAGAGGCCATAAAGCAGAGCAAACAGGCTGGACCCAGATAGACTGGGGGAGTGGAGGTCAGGCAAACACACCTCTTTTGTCATGGAGTCCTCGAGGCTCCTTCAGCTACATCTTTAGTTGGACGGTCTAAGCTGCAGGACACATTTAGTGGCTAAAAAGTGAGGTGACGGGGTGCATGAATGTCACCAGGTAAAATCTCACTAAACCATGTCTAACGACTCCTACACTGTATACGCTTTTCTATAATCCAAGGCTGGCTTTGTGCACTTGGCTCACCGTCGTGCTGTGTCTGTACAAACGTTAAGTCCAAAGTGCAGTCACTCTGTGCGGCTGTTTGCCTGCAGAGATAAAGGCAGGAGACGAGGACACGGCAGCGCTCAGTGGGCGTTTAACCAGCAACCCTGTTCACCTGCAGTAAGCGCAGACACGTGGAGAAGTGCTTGTCCACCTCACTCGCCTTTAAAAAACAAACAAGAAGACACAAAAGAGAAACAGCTAGACAGAAATGAACACTTTAAAGTTTATATATGTTGGTCATATAAAATGAATCTCCATGCTTTTAATTCCCTTATTTACTGTACTTTATTCTACCTTTGAAGCGATTACTTCCACCGCAGTATTCTCTCGCGTGTTCCACTTGAAATGGAAAGAAGGTTGTTTTCATTCCTTAAGATAAAACCTATGAAATAGACACCAGCTTTGTTTTGTTTTTGTTTTTTTCCAGAAAGTCTCCTGCAAACTCTGTATGGATGATTTTTCCATCTGAACAACACAGCTGCAAACAGTGTTTTACCTAAACACACATATCATATTGGCTTCCTGTGGCAGTGGATTTGAATTAGAAACACATTCAGTCACTCTTTAGTAATACTATGTATATAATATATATATATATATATGTATATGTGAATGATGACGAATTACAGGCCCTTTACTATGTTTCCATTTCAACATCTGAGTAATTGTTTGGATAAAAAAGGGGAAGATCACAGAGGAGGTTCATGGTTGTTGTAGAGGAGGACACGAGGACACAACGGAGGGGACAAGATGGACACTAAATGGAGAAGCTGAAAGAAGAAGAACTTAAGTTGGTAATCTGAAAAATATGATATCAGACATCTGATACTGAAGGAGTCAAACTATAAAACAGCAAAACAAAAATATGGGATTAAATGCATGACACGGTTGTGAAATAATCCTCCATGACTTCAAATACTCTCAGCTCTCCACCTCCACTTAGGAAAGCGAGGTATTTCCAGCCTTTGATGAGGGACAATTGTGCTTATTTGTATGGTATTTAGCTTTGACTACGGTCCAGTTCAGTCATGTGTGTGTGTGTGAGTGTGTGTGTGTGTGTTTGACTTGCGCACACTTAACTGGAAATGGTTGTTTTTTTTTGTGCCACCCAGACAGGACTTTGCACCATAACAGCATAATAAAAGCATGGAACCAACTCTTCTTTTAAATCCACACAGTAGCGTAGATTAAAGAGTGAAAAATCGATCACACAGTAATACCCTTAATGCTCCCCGTATGGCTGTAAGAGTTCACTCCTTTACACAAAGCATTCAGGAGTAATCAGAACACCTCCATTTACGTCTGCGTCTCTGCAGACTGAGGAGAGGCAGTGGTGGAAAGAAAGGCTTTTGTGATTGATCTGTGGCGGATCTCTCCTCCACACGGATGCCAGAAGTGTTTGTGTGTCGCTCGTGTGTGTGTGTGTGTGTGTGTGTGTGTGTGTGTGAACAGTATTTATATAAGGATTTTGCAGTAGATGAAATCAAGCTGCTCTGCAGTCCTCTGATGATATTTCCATGTCTTTGTAGTCCCTTCTTTTCTTCCCTCTGCTTAAATGCTCTGTTGACAGTGTGTCGGGGCAGCAGCCAGGCGCTCGGTGATCTCCCTGCTTTAGGCTGACTGAAGGTATCCCCTTACATATACTGTACTGTCTGTGGGACTCTCTGCTGGAAGGAACACAGGCTCACATGGAGGGAAAGAAAGTAGAGAGCTTTTTCTGGAAACGTCGGCGTGCTTTACACCACGTCGGGAAGAAAAGGAAGAATAATACGAGGAAGACTCACACATATGAAATTACAAAGAATGCATTAGTCATTACTGAAAGGAGAAAGAGAGTTTAAAGGAAATATTTACTCAGTATAGTATTGGAATGTGTGTTTTGGCTACCTTACCGTTTCATGCTACTTGATTAGTTTACCACCTTACTGTCAGTTCTTATCGGTTCCTTTAGACCAGGGGTGTCAAACTCAATTCCTGTGTCCAAGCTGAGGGCCTGATGAGACAGATATATTGTCCATTTCCATGTGCCTGTTTTCCTCTGCTGTATTTCAGTAGAACAGCACTTACAGGCCTCTTGTCACATGTATCTTCTCTTTTTTAATAATTGTCTGTACTTTCATTTTTACTAGATTTCTAAAGCTAAAAGAGAGGGAGCCACATACAAATGAGGGGCTGAGGTAAGTTGATTGGTGTGGTACTGATCAGTGAGTCAGTGAAGAAAGACATATTATCTTGTGGGCCTAATATAATTGCATGGTGGGCCAGATGTGGCCCGCGGGCCTTGAGTTTGACACCTGTGCTTTAGACTATAGATGTGAACGTCTTGCAAAATAACTGCCATAGGTTTAACCTCCAGGTAAAACTTTATGGAAAAGTTCAAATTAGCCTGATTAGTTGTCAGTGTAAGTCATCAAATAACTGACTTGAACAAGAGTAAAACCTACACGTTTGACTTGTTCTGTCAACATTATGAACAACCTTTTACTTCAGACACACAAGTGTTACTTCCAATACTGAATATTTCCTTTACCTTACAGAGAAAAGCGCAACACCCGTACAGATACTTCCACATCTCACACAATAACTACCACGACTAAATACTTCCATGGAAAGTCCCATAGCATTAATGACGGAAAGAAAGAAAGAAAAAAAGAAAGAAAGAAAGAGAGAGAGAGAGAGAGAGTGGGAGCAACAAAGAAGAGAAAAGAGTTCTTTTGAGTCATGAAAACAAATAAACATGTTTGGGCCTATAGCTCAGAGCATTAAAGCCCACAGTGAGAAGGTTTTCTGGCAGAGGCCCAGCAGCAGCAGATGAAAGACAATCCCACTTTAAACACAGTCCCCTATATCATTTACCTTTTCCTGAATGTGGCAGGACAAAGCTGTAATGAACTAATAGCTGAGGCAGACCGACTTCTTACTACAAAATATTTTCACAAACACTGGAAAGCGTCTGCTGCACGGTGTAATTACAGAGTATTAGAGGTCTGTCCCAGTCGGCCCGTGTGTGTATCAGGTAAACCTCCAGCCAATACTTTCACAAACAGAAACACATCCAAGCTCAAAGACGTTCAGGTTTTAGGAGCCACTTCATTGTTGTTGATTAAATGTTTCTGAGTTCAGATTCTTCAGCAGTGCTCCCTTCATCAGATGTTAGTGATTTAAATCCTGTTTGTAAGGAAACACAAGACTCACAAAACATCTGTGCGGGATTTGGGAGCATTTCCTTGCCTGGTTAATTAATCCAAAGTCTCGGGCTGCTGGGGTTAAGGCAGAAATGACTACATTTTTAACAATGTTGCTGTGAATTATTTCGACGTTCATGTGTCACCTACAGTTAAGTTCACATGCTTTAAACTGCAGTTGATGATGTTACTCTACACACACTCCGCAGATCTCACCATACAGTGGTTTTTTTTTTTTTAATCAAAAACAATGCACAATACTCGCCCACATGGAAGCAGTGATGTTATTCAACGTTGTCTGATGTCACTATTTTCCAGAAGTCATCTGTGACGTCCAAAATAATCATTTGTTTGACTTACTTAATCACAGGGTTGGTGGGAATTTTCACAAAGTACACTAGTTTGGCTAACCCCTTTGCTGAATCAGCTCTGCTGTGGGCTGCGAGGGACACAATGGGAACCAAACCTATGTGCCAAAATAAACTGAGGACAAAACTCAGACAAAACTGAAGCCTAAACTTTTGGATACTGAGTATTTTCTTGTATGCAAAACAGTTACTGTCAGTTCCAAGTTGCATTAGCACAATTTCACTGCTTTCAGTTCACTCTCACAGCTCAACATGTCATAGTTAATCACAATAAGCAACTGTTTTTTTTTTAGTGAAAAGGCAAAATGTTCAGGACCTGCTGCTCAGCACCGAATGGCACAAACAATAATTGAGAAACGGCACTTTTCCACTATACACTTCTAGCACGAGGTTCCAAGCCGGTCCATTACAGGGACACACATAGAGACAAACAACCGTCCACTCTCACACTTAAGGTCAATTTAGAGTGTCCAATTTGCCTAATCCCCAAATTGCATGTTTTTGGACTGTGGGAGGAAACTGGAGAACCTGGGGTCGCGAACCTGGGTTTTCTTACTGCAAAGGCAAGTGTTCAGCAGCTCATGAATCTTATAATTCCCCCCAGAGAATTGCAGAGACCAGAACAGAGCTAAAGGAAGAGAAAGTAGGGCTTATGTGGTCGGGGTCACGGTGAATCTGTGAGTGAATCTGATGCCTCCCAGCAGCAAATGGTTTGTCTTGCTGTGTCAAATAACTCCCAATGCAGTCACTGGCAGCTTCTCAATGACCAGAGTCTGTGTTTGAGCACAGCCAATGTGAAAATGGGAAAATCATTATGTTAATTAGGGTTGGCAAACATCTCTGCCAAATCAAATATGCAGATCCGCGGTGTTGCGCCCCCTAGAGAGGCAGACAGATACTCCATGTGTCCATCTGTCATCAGGGCCTACTTTACTTCACTAACAGGCCTGCTTGTCATACTGATAAGAGGCCGCTGTAATTGCGGTGTGGAAACCGAGTCACGGCACGGATGCTGCTGCACCGCCAGCACACAATCAAGATGCCTACTTCAGATTATCATGCTATAAAGACACCTCTGCAAAATGTCACGTCGCTTTCTTTCTGTAGGACTAGCAGCTCCAACTGTCCACGGCCAGACTGCGTCTCTCTTCACATACTGAGCAAATATGTGCACAGGAAAAGAATTAAAGTAGGAGCCAAGTAGGAGCCTGTGATTAACATAATTAGACATTATTTATAATATTATCGTGATTCATTCTTGTGCTCTGCTTGGCTGGGGAACTATTTCTCTAACGGCTTCTCCCAAGAACAACAGTAAAGTATTAAGGTTCCTGTTTTTGGATGGTTATACCGTAAATTCTAAATTGAGTTGGAACCTTAAGGCTCTTTTTTAAACAAGTCTTTTATGTGTGCAGAGTTTAGTTAAAGTTGAGAAACATACCAGTGTAAATGGCATTAGAAAAGGATGTTATATAAAATATAAAGAATTTACCAAAGGGAGTGTTTCTCCAACAAAATCTCTTTTGCAACTGCCTTTCACAAAGTTTGCTGGTGAATGACCTTTGCAAACATGACAAATGCAGTAGAGAACCAATGAAGACAAACAGAGGGTGATGCACACTTGTTATTTAAAAAACAACATGTATCACGAGCACACAAGCGACCTCCCTGTGTTCTGTGTCGGCTTGAGAGAGCAACAATACTCACCGAGCTGCTGCTGCTATGTAGGAAGTGGATACTCCAGCTGAGATGGACTCCTTTTTATATCTGAATGTTTTACATACAGCTCGTGTTGCCTTGCACGGCAGCCATTTTGCTGCACAGCTGTTTCTGTTGACATTAACGACGGGTCTGTTCGGTTCACGTCAGTCGTGTTAGAGTTAGTGACAGTGAACCAGCCGGCACACTGAAGCTGAGGGAGCTCAATGGAACTGTCATTATCCTACTGTGACCTGTCAAAAATGATGAACACACATCCTCTACGTATGAAATAAAATGGATAGCGGTGTATGGGTGATTTTGGACGACATACTAACCTATGACTTTTTTGCATGATATTGGACGACATACTAACCTATGACTTTTTTGCATGATTTTGGACGACATACTAACCTATGAATTTTTTGTCACATTTTGGACAACATACTAACCTATGAATTTTTTGTCACATTTTGATCTAATGTGAATTTTACCCCCTTACATCATAGCTGTTACCATTTTACATACACATGAAAAAAATCATGGTGATTTGTTCATTTGTCGCTGAGATAAACTTGTTAAACTGGACTTTGTGTGTTAAATTTCACCCGTTATCGCCAGGTGACACGTTTGCATTTTGCATTTCCGTAATTACGCAGCGGTTTGTGCTGTTGGAAAAATCCCAACGCTTTCTGAAAACTGAGAAGTTGCACGTCAAACAGTCAACATGTGTTGCATTTTGCCAGAGAATCGGCATCTTTATCTCCAGAAAGTAAAGAGTTGGAAAATCACCTGTACATAAGTTTCCATTTTTTTAGCCTGTTTTTGGACATTGAGACATAACAAATGTTACTTCAAATATGTTTTACACTGTTCAAATGTCTAATAGAACATGCAAAATCTGGTATTCATGGACAACTACGGTGTTTTTTTTTTAAATAAAACTTTTTGTCACAGGACATTTTCTGACCAACAAAAGAAAAGTCCAGCGGGGTTTAAGTGCCACCATGTAAAAATAACCATATGTACAAAGTAACCCATGACTGCAGGAAGGAAGACGCACAGACCTGCGAGTACTTTTGACTTCTTTTTTTATTACAGTATCAGACCAGTCCATCATTTTCTTTAAAAAAAAAAGAAAGAAATCATCAGTCAAATATCTACAAAATAATTTGTTTATATAGACATTAGTCGTTTACAAGGCCTCGCCGCATAGTCAGTCAAGTGAATTGATCAAATAAAGATTAACAGACAAGACAAATATCTGTCAGCGATATTCTGAGCTGTGAGTGTGATCAGAATCAGTCGGGAGTGTTTTTAATCTGGCTTTTCTCCTCTGTGCCAAAAGCTAAACCCTTGCTTTTATTTTGAAGGACCAAAATGTTACAGTTTGGGCCAAGTCATTTCTGGGACAATAGAATGTGTGAACGCTAATGAACGCCACGGTAAATCTGTCGATGATAAAAAAATATTTCATAATTACTATCCACAGCATCTATGTCAGGAGGAGTATAATCCTTCAGTTTATCAGTACATGATATAGGAAAATGAACATGGGAGGAAGCACTGACAGTAAATCACGGTCATTTTTTCAGACACAAACCAGTCACATTGAAATCTATTTCCCATAGTTATCAGTAAACGACAGTTTCACTCTGATATCGGACATGGTGAAGGCACAAAGAACAACGTTAGTCTCAGGCAGTAATCTATGTCACCTGCACTAAATCACTGCATCAGAGTGAAACAAAAAAAATAAAAAGATCAAAATCACCAGCAAACAGAAACCAACGCAGAGAGAAGAGACAGGGAAACAAAAGCAAAAAACAAACCAAACAAACGTCAGCAAATTAGACTGAAAACAGGAAAAAGAAAACAATAAAATCAACACAGACTCAAGCTTTGACCTTCACCCAGTGCGTCCTGGGTAGCAGCTTAAACCAGACTGACTTGTATTGTAACAAAGAGTGCATGTGCTGCTGGATGCTGCACATGTCACAGTACCTAGCCCCGGCTCCTTCACACTCACCTGTGTGTGTGTGTGTGTTAGTGTGTTTTTGTGTTTCGATGAATTCACTGGCCACCGTCCACCTTCTCCTCCACCTCCACCTCCTCCTCCAGCTCCACCAGAGGAGCGTGGCGATTGGCCTGAGAGCCCTCACTAAAGAAAACCTTCTTAATCACACCGGACTTTGGCGCCCGGATTGTGTGCTGCGGAGACGACGGAGAGACAACAAACCCGGTCAAATTCAATAGAAAACACAGTAGAGAGAGTGTGTGTGTGTGTGGGGGGTGGGGGTTTACTAGTGCTACTTAGAATATCGCCGGGCAAAACAAGATCAAAACACTGTTATACTGACAAACACAGAGGCACATTTATTTATATTAAAAAGTTACGCACTACAGCTTTAAATGTACCACACACCCTCCCTTGTGAAGATAACTGGTTAAAGTCAAGTCTGCGTGCGTCTGTACTTATTTCTTTGTGAAGTCCAAGAAAATGTAAAACCTGTCTTTGTGAGTACATTTTGACCCTGTGGGGACATTTTTGTGGGGACATTTTTGTCTGGACCCCACAACTTTAAGGGGCTTTTTCTATGATGTGTCTTCACTAAAACATAAAAATAGGTTTGTGTGTGTGTGTGTGTGTATATGTGCATGCTCACCTCCATCTTCATGGCGATCATGACCATCAGTGGATCTCCTACAGCCACTTTATCTCCAACCTTCACCAGCACCTGAGGACAGCACAGCAGAGAACGTTCAGAGTGAATTAAAGACCATTCATGTCTTTCAAATTGAGTTTGTACACGTTTACAAAAAACGTCAGCTTCACTTCGCCGAGCATCGTAAACACTTCTACACTCTGACATGACCTCATAAATAATGGACAAGGTGCAGGAAGAGTATTGCATTTACTTAACACAGTCATACATATAACCATTATAATACACAAACACTTAGAACAAGAAAAGGAAATTAATAACACTCAGTCGTTTAATTTTGTTGTGATGAAGTAACACATGCAGTTTAATAATGAATATGCAAACAAATCTAAGCAGTAATGAAATACACAGTTGGATCATTTAAACTGATGACTGGAGGTGGTTTTCTCTAAAAACTTCACAGCTCCTTTCAATTAAATTGTGACAGGCAACAAACTGTTCATAAAATGCCTCTTGATGCATCTGAATTTTCCTTTGAAAAGATAATGTCTTTAATGGACGATCATTTAATAATCAGATGAAGTTCATTCCATTATTTTATATTAATACAAATGGTCTGTATTTATACAGTGCTTTTCTAGTTTACAGCTGCTTCACACTAAGAATTTTGTCATTCATCCAGTCGCTCGCTGCGGGCACAGCCGTCAGGAGCAAAACGGAGGTTAAGTGTCTCGTCCAGACACATCGACTTCATCCTTCCAATTTAAAGACGACTCCCTCTACCACTGATCCACTGACACCACTGAATGTATTCAGTGCAGCAGAACACAAGGATTTGATTTAATCCTTGAGTTTAACACTGGTTCACACTGGATGTGTGGCGTGTGCTTCGCTGCTGTGCAGGGCCTCACTTGCAATTCAGCATCGACACTAACACCAACACTGGTCACTGATAAACTAAATACATTATTTTAATAAGACATTATTAATGACATTTTTTATTCTAGTTCTGTTTTTTATGTAATAACCGTTTATAAGATCATGTTGAGAGCAATCGTTGTTGTACTCTGGAGTTCTATGAAAGGCTTCACAAAAAAATGTTAGCATTAAATTCACTGCAATCATAACCACACTGACCTTCTCTATGGTTCCAGTCATGGGGGCCACTGCTCCACCCTGAGCTCCAGAGCCACTCACACCAGCCAGATACTTGGGCACTGGCACAGACACCTGAGAGCTTCCCTCCTGCACAAAACATGCCAAAATGTCACACAGTAAGACAGCTATCAATACATGATCTTATTGTGAATAAATCTGCTGCCTTTTGAAAAGTCTGTAGCTGACTTTGTGCGGCCTATTTACACCAAGTTTGAGAACCACTGAATTAGACAAATGTCAGTTGTTCTAAATCCTGTAAATGAGCATCAGTCCCTGTGAGAGGTGTTTGCTTCTGCTTCACTGACTTATGGAGTCTGTAAAATGCAAATTGTGAACACACACACATGGTCGATGTAGAGTGAGGTCACTCCACTGACAGTGGAGCAGTGGTTTTAGGAACGTACAGCAGAGAACAGGTGGACGGTGTTGTCCAGGATCACTAGTTTGGGACGCGACAGCACTCCATTGACAGAGCAGTGGAGATACGAAGCTCCACCCTCGACCTCTACCTCCCCAGTCACGTGGTATGCCTCCTCACCAATCTGTAAAAAAATCAACATCATTTATGATAAATGAGCACTTCAGTTCACATCTATTATTGTATTTACATATTTAACTATAATTATAGCTGTTTATTATTCAACATATAGAGAAAAAAGTACCTAAAAACAAGAAACACTGTAACCTTTCAATGAGAATTATGCCATAAAAAAGTTTTTTCCAGCTCACCTGCATACTGTAGCTTCCATCTTTGTTATACTTGATCAACACATCAACTTCTGGAGACACAGATGAGAAGAAATGGTTTAAAAAGAGACAAAAAGTAGGGTGGGAAAAAGTCCTTATTGGAATATCATCATCATCATCATCATCCTCCTGACACCACTGAACTTATTTTTGGCCTTGCAGTGACACTTTTATTAGACGCTTTAAATAATGTATGTGACTTCATTAACAAACTGTCAGAGAGCAGACCAGCCCTCAACCTCATTATTCAAACAGTCATTAAACTGAAGCAGATGCACAGTTATGAGTCAACCTCAGCGATACTGAGCTGCTTATTACAACAACTACAGCAACAACAAATCAAGTAAATTCACTCTCTCATCACCTGTTCCTCTGAAATATCCTGCACATATAATGTTTGTTTTTGAACAAGTAAAATAATCCTGTTAATGGAAAAGTAATTTGATGACATCTACTTCTGATGCAGCAGCAGAACAGGAGTCACTTCACGTACACCAGGGGGCAGTAAAGCTCATTAGTATGACTTGTACTTACTTTTGTCTCCCACTTGCAGCTTCATACTTCTGTTAAACTCAATGTTGCTTCTCCAGCCACTGCTGCCGCCAAATGGGGAGAAAGGATCTGAAAAATCACACAAACACAAACGTATTATGTGTTGTATTATTTGTAAATAGCAGTAAATGGTTCATCCTGACATGACACATTGTCTACACTCACCAGCGGAGGCTTGTGTGAACTCCTGTGTGTGTTTCCTCTCCTGCAGCACCAGGCCCAGGGCCGCCTGGCAGATTGTCATCCCGCACGGAGGTGTGGGAGCGGGGAATAAGTGAGTGTGGTACTGAGGGATGAAGCTGGTGGACACATTCCCAGCCTCAAACTCCCGGTGGCCCGAAAGATTCAGCAGAAACTCTATGTTGGTATTCAGTCCGACGATCTGAGGACAGACACAGACAGAGGGTGCAGTGAAAAGTTTTGCATTTGTTTGTTGTATAATTTATGTCAAATCCGGCCTCGCATGGCGGGGCTTGAGGTTTTGTAAATACATTTATCTCTTAAGACTCAAGTCTTATTCACACTACACAGTTTTCAGCTCAGAAATGTTCTTCTAGCGGACAAATTTTGCAAGTCGCTGCAAGTCCGATCCCACAGACCCCGACCTTTTTGAGCCGCGCTGGAAATCGGATCAGTTTGTGAAAAATCCAGCCACCTCAGGCAATCAGAGATTAGGAAGAGGTGACGACCGCTGAAACCCAAAAATGAATACCAAAATAAGAATGCCTTAATAAATGCTGAGCAGTTGACCTGGAGACATGAACCCCTTTTCCTGTGTGACTTCTCACATGTGGTTTTGTGGTCAGTCATAATCTCATCCTAGGTAGTTTGTCTCTGAATAACATGAAAATGATCAACCTTGTGCGTGTGCGTGTGTGTGTGTGTACATTATACTGCCGTAAGCAGTAACGCAACTTCTTCAGGGCAGCCGATCGGTCCTTTCCCCACACCACAAGCTTGGCGATCATTGGGTCATAATGTGCCGACACCTCATCCCCTAAAACACACACATACACAAGTACAGGTCAGTGATTTATTTATAACTGACTGAACATGTCATGTGATAATCTTACATTAGCTAAACTCCATAACGGAAAGAAATCTAATAATTGTTTCCGACGCATAGAACTGCCACAGAGGAGAAAACTAAATCTGAGCCGTTTCTCAGTATAACAAAATTGTTTTTGTTACCTTAAAGTTGGGTTTATTGATTGATCATTGCATGATGTTTACATCAGAGAGGGATGAGTTTGAAGGTGTAGAGGCTCTGTTTGCTCTGCGGTTCACAGCTGCAACAGTAACTCTCTCACTCCTCATTTATGTTTTGTTGTATACAGAGCTTCTTCACTGGCGATGCAAAGATTCTTCCCACACACTGGTATGAGTGAGTTAATGACATCTGATTATTCTGACCGATCACTGCACACGATTACAGTGTAATTCCTTGCACTTTGCTGCAGTGATTATGCGCCGTCATGCACAGCTGAAGGATTCAGACAAAATGTGTCTGCTGAAGACGCTTGACACTCTCTGGATGTTTTAATGGTAACACCCTCCTCGTTGACCCTCTGTCGAGGGATTTTAGCGTCTTCATTAAGCAGCTGTAGTCGGAATCCTTCAGCTGTGAACAACAGCGTGCCATCGCTGCAGGCAAGTACACGGAATAAGACTCTAAACATGTGCAGTAATCGATTCTTCTTCTTCGTAAGTCCGACTCGAACCAAACTTTTAAAAAAAAGATAGACTTCCACACCAACATAATATGATTAAATGCATATGTTTAATTAGACCTAAACTGGCCGAAGTGCTATACATTACACAGTCCCTGCCCTCAGGATTTAATCCAGAAATAGAAGAAGAAGCTGATCCATAGCAGAAGAAGGCAACAGTGAAAAAAACATGAAATGTCTCAAAGTAGGTGAATAGTAGAAAGACATGGAATGGTGCTTGGCTTAACTGTTCATAGAAAAGTCTTGGTTTTGTACACCAGTGTTGATTAACTGGATAATCAGAAACGATGATGACTGGAATATATCTCTGGCATTATCTATCATCATTATCTTCATTATCTGAATATATCTCTAAATATCTCTCGCATTTGCCAGAGATATTTATAAGTCTTATCTTTCTTTATTTGTTGTGCAATCAGCCAGTAAAGCTACTGTTAGAAAGAACAACAAAAGAATGTTGATGTTTGTTGTTAAATGATGAATGGGAAATATAAGCACAGACAGAGACTTGGATGTAGACCTCCTACCTTCCCTGACTCCAGTCTCTATGCGAGTGTGTTGATCTGGAGGAGGCGTGGAGAGATGCAGCAGTGGCCCCGCCCCTGGAAGGAAATCATTGTTTGGGTCCTCTGCGTAGATGCGAGCCTCAAAAGAGTGCCCCCTTAGGATGATGTCATCCTGAAGGAGAGGCAGACGCTCCCCTGCTGCCACCTGGAGGATTTCCACAAACATTATCAGTTTCTGAAAATAAAACCTCCAAAGAAAAATACCCAAAGTTTCCTTCTTTTTTTTTTTTTACCCTGAGCTGCCACTCCACCAGGTCAGTTCCAGTGATCATTTCAGAGACAGGATGCTCCACCTGCAGCCTCGTGTTCATCTCCATGAAGTAGAAGTTGTGCTGGGCATCCATTATAAACTCAACCGTACCTTCACAGGGAGACAATTATGACTTTAGTATACTATACCGTGTGTTCTGTTGTTATGGTAAAGGACTCTGTGTTTGTGTGTGTGTCTCACCTGCACCTACGTATTTCACAGCCTTGGCTGCTTTAACTGCTGCTTCTCCAAGTTTCGCCCGAACCTCTGGACTAATACCAGGCTGAAAAATATATGGGGTACACAATAAACAATATTAAACAAATATTTTCACATGATCGCTCAGGTATAGCACTGGAGATTTTCATTGTGTAACAAATCCAGCACTAAAGTGCCCCAACACAGAAGGTGATCTTCACATTATTCCACAAATTTTTCCAGCTTTCGTCATCACAGAAGTGAAAACCTTTATTTAATGTTCATCACCAGGTTCAGACCAGCTTTCTAGATCAATGTTGAGAGTAGTTTACAGTTGGGAGCAGGAAAAACAGCCATTTAAGCCAAAGTCTACACAAGGTTTTTCCCCAAACAATCAATGCATTTTACAGTTGCAATGTAAATGTTTGTTTTTCCAGTTACATGTTTCACATTTTGTTCGCAATTAGGAGAACTTGCCAATCTTTTTAAAAAGCTGTTTTCCAAGATATATTCAATGACAATTTAATTTCAGCCAACAATAATACCAGGATACATATATCCTGAATCTAAAACTTGCACATTCCCAGCAACAGATTAAACTCCTTATCAGTCAGATCATCACTGTGCACTCACCCCGGGTGCTTCCTCTATGATTTTCTGATGCCTCCTTTGCACACTGCAGTCCCTCTCAAACAGATAGACAACGTTACCGTGCATGTCTCCAAAGACCTGAACCTCTACATGTCTACAGGACACAGACAGGAGGAGAAATATTTTTAAACTACTTTAGTCAGTGTGAAATCAAGAATAAGGCAGAACTGGCTGGTTAGCATCAAGTGTTACCTGGGGTCCTCCACAAACTTCTCAATCAGCATGACGTCATCATTGAAGGATTTTCTGGCCTCTCGTCTCGCCGACGACAACTGCTCTAAGAATTCTGACTCTGAGTGTGCAATACGCATCCCCTAAACACACACACAAAACAAACAGAGTTATGTTTGTTGCCCAATCTTGAAGTCACGTCATCTGTTTCTCATCCTCACCTTCCCGCCTCCTCCTCGCACTGCTTTAATCATCACAGGGTATCCGATCTGATGAGCTTCTGCGTATAGCCTTTCATCTGACTGGTCTTCTCCGTGATAACCACCGACGATTGGCACTCCAGCATCTGACATGATGTGTTTTGATGTGCTGAAAGTGGTCACAGAGCAATAAAATACATGTTTTGATATTATTGCTTTATTTTTCTCTTCAGCTGCTCCTGGGCCTATCCCAATTCCTTGTAAGAGAACAACACACTTCCAAAGAGATATTACAAATATGTAATGTTTGCGTCACCTCTTAATGCCCATGTCTCGAATGGCAGCGGAAGGTGGTCCAATGAAGATGATGCCTTCATGTTTGCACGCCTCAGCAAACTCTGTGTTTTCTGATAGAAAGCCATAACCAGGGTGGACCGCCTACATGCCCCAAACACACATAGAAAGAATAAAATATTTTTTAAAAGTTTAATAACAACCTGAAAATTCAAGATTAAAAATATTTTATTTTCAAAAGACCACATGACAACACACAAGATAAAAACAGACCTATAATAATTCACTCACATGTGATCCAGACTTCTTGGCCACTTCCAAAACTTTCTCCATGGAGAGGTAACTCTCTTGGGATGGTGGAGGTCCAATATGGTAGGCTTCATCTGCCTACAAAACAAACAAAAAAAGAAAGAAAAAAAACTGTATTCTGTTTGACTGTATTCATTAAACATGTTGCAGAGAACAGGGAAGAACATGAAGACATGATACAAATGCATGCAGCCTCTCACCATGGCCACGTGCATGGAGTGTCTGTCTGCGTCACTGTACACTGCCACAGAACGGACGCCCATCTTCTTTGCTGTACGCATCACACGACATGCAATCTCCCCTCGATTGGCAATTAACACTTTCTCTATTCTTTTCACACCTAGAGAGGGAAAATTACTTTTGTCAAATGACAGCAACTGCTTTTAAATGAAGCCAGATAGAAGCCAAATTTCACTATACCAAAATAATTGTGATTCACAATACCTTTGCAATAACTGTTAAAATGTTATTTAATATACTGTATACTTGGACAAATGTGGGGCAGACCAGCAAAGTCATTTCTTGTTATGATAATTCTTGCAGTATCAACATTCACTGACCTCCTGACACATGCCTCACGCCTGTTTTGGTCCATGACAGTTTTCTGAACAGAGAAGGGTTAACAGTTTCACATGAAGAAAAAAATTACAATGTAAATAATAAAAACAAATAGAGCACATTTTGTATAGACAGTGGGTAACCAGGATAGATACAGCATGAGCCCATATAACGTATAACAAAATAATTCTATATTACTTTAAACTTAATACTATATTACTATATTACTAATTCTATATAATTTTATATAACTATAAGCTAAAGTTAAAACGTACAAGTTAAAATGAAGACAAGCTTAAAATCTGTCATTATCGATAATTAAAGCAATAAAATATCAGATAACCAAAAACTAAAACAATTCAGTTTGGTTTTAAACTTCCAAAAGCAAGAAACACTTGTCAAAGACAGAAGCATTTCACAAATCTGAGGCACACCATGTTTGTACAATGTATAAACATACTGATATACAGTAGGGGTGGGTCAAAATATCCATGTTTTCTCTCAGTGGCGCTGCTCAAATGAGAGAAACTTGGATGGAAGTTGTCAGGCTGAAGAAGAGGGAGCTTACAGCGGGATAATTTTGGAGAAAACTACGTTAAGAGATACCCAATCTATGTTGAATACGTAGAATTTTTGCACTTTGTTCTCTATGTTGTGAATAAATAAGAGAAATCGGGCACTTTTAACTTTTCAAATGTTTTCTAATGTTTTGTTTTCTTTAGTTAGACAGCAATGATGTACCACAATATGATTATATTGCAATCAATATATTCTATTGATTATCACAGAATTGTTGTATCGTGACATTATTGGTATCATGGAGCATGTAGTAAGGACCCTGTGAATCCCACCCCTTACAGTATATAGAACCTTGATTACGTTGGTATTTAAGAAAATTATAACACAACAAGGCGACTAAAATGTTGCTCAGCTCTGTCTGTCACATCCGTAAACCAGTAAATCAGTCCACATGTAGCATGTCGATAGTGAGAAGGTTATTGACATTTGTCCGTATAGGCTTCTACAACTATCCCCATTCATATAAAAACAGTACATAAACTGTGAAGTGAGTCTCTCCATAGGCAGATCGTTGACACACTTCAAATTTAAAAAATCAAACGAATTCCTTTAATAACCTCGAAGCTGAATGTGCAACGTTAGCCATGCTAACCGCTACCTTTATTTAACCTTGCTCTCGTACCGTCTGTACAGTTAAATAACCCGCAGCATGAAAAGCACAGTTCAATACGCTCATGTGCGGCTGATAAAGAACATTATTTGGTGCTATTGACTGGAAATAACTCTATAAACTTAGCTACAGAAGTGCATCTTCTGTTATTAGCTTCACAACACTGGTCCGGTTTAGATATGTCTGCGTCTGGAGGAATAAGTGAGTCAGTTTGATACAGACAGCAGCTAAAAATACGCGTTAGTACAATAATAATAATAATGATAATAATAATAATATGAAACACTCACTGTGTAAAGGCCCGCAGACCCTGCAGAGTGGGGAAACTCAAGATAACTGCAGCCATAGCTAACGGCTGCTAGCTCCGCTATGTTAACTGACTGACTGATCAACAGCCGCAGGAGGTGGAAAAGGCGAAGTGCTAATAGAGCTCTTTTAAACTCTTTTAAAATTACGCAGTTTGATTTAACTGCCGCTAACCACTTACTTTAAATCGTGGAAAGTAAATCTGCGGCTTCACAGTGTCACTTATGCACAGATACAGTAAATACCACAGGACAGAATAATATATATTTTTTTATTATTATCTTTCCGAGGACCCGTAGCGCCGACAGCCAATGAGGAAAGAGGACATGGAGGTGGGGAATCATTGACCGATCACACTGTGGTAACCACAAACCGCCAACAGAGGGCGGCGTTTTCAGAGGTCACAAACACCATGTCTGTATAAATTCATGAGACTTCACAGACTTTTAAGCTCCTAAAACTTCTTAAAACTACATTTATACATTAGCAAGAGCCGAACATTTAAGTTGACAGAAAAAAACGAAATACATATAAAAATATAAGTTTTAACAGGCGACAAAACACCAATGAATTACATGGAAATAATTTAAAATAACAGAAAATTCAGAGGACAACGTGAAATTAAAACCAAATCATTTTGGTTTGTGGACAAAACAAGACATTCAAGAAAAGAATCATCTCCACGTTCGAAAACAGATCCAGTTTTTTCAAGATTGTCTGACATTTTACGGACCAAACAAGTAAAATAATCAACCAATGGTGCTACATGTACTACCTCAGTTTGAGAACCATGGAGCTAAGAGATGAGAAATGAATGAAAGAACAATCCGATAAATAAAGGACATTTAACAGCACTTAACTGCCATGACATTTTATACTCTTTGAGGTGAGGTGAACCTCACACCATTTTCACAGTGAGGTCAGAGACTGTTGTAGCCGTTTCTGCGGCGATCTTTGATGAGCAGTAAGGTAAGCCCTAACATCAACATAAGGCCGACCGCCGTGGCCCCGAGGACGATGGGAACTACTCGATTATTAAAGTCCGCCAAGCACTCCACGTCTGAAAAAGTGGAGAGAAGAAGGAAAATAATTGACTGTCATAATTTGTTACTGCTCATTTTAAACTGGCATTGCCACTTTATTCACTTTTTTCTATACTAACTTAATTTTGCATGCCCTTAGTTTTATTTGTTTTGTTTTTTTAATGTAAACCTTGTCACACCGTGGCTCTGAGAGTAAAGCAATTTCAATCCTCTGTAGTGTATGTCCTGTACATGGGGCAGAACTGACAATAAAGCAAACCTTAACCTGAACCTGAACCTTACAGATGTTCACTACACTGCACAGTGTTCAGTAATGAAATGATTTCTTTTTACCACTCATAACATGACGATTCTCAGCTGGTTTGATGATTTTAAAGATTCACCGTTTAGTAAAACAATGATTGGGAGACATAGAATTTGAGTCCCTGACTCAGTGACCCTCACCTTCTCCAGAGAGTCCTCTGGGTGGTGTGAAGGCCTGTATCTTCAGAGGGACCAGTTTGAGCCTCAGCTCAGGTGACATCAGAAGCAGAGTCCCAGATTTGCACGTGAAGATCTGACCGTTAGCTGTTGTGAACAACCTGCCATTGTCCAACAAGCCCGAGTAAGTCTTATCTGAGAGGATATAAAACAGGGACATGTTACCAAATGAGATATTATTCCTCATCATTAGAAACAGGATTAATCAAGTACTGTTTTATCTGTATTCTTTTGTTCTCACTTACTGGCACATCTCTGGCAAACAGGCAAAGGAGATAAATGAGCAGTCAACTTGGTGATGTAGTGAACCTGCTTTTCCTGAGAAAAAAAAAACAGAGATTTATTCAGAAATCGGCAAATTCTCAACAGACATTTAATCGTGTGTTCATTGTTCATCAGACTTGAATCCAAGGGATTCACAAATGCTCTGAACGGCCAATACAGTTAACGTATACAATTAATGTAACATCTACAGTACATCCATGATCAGTTTACAGGAATAGGTAGGGGGACATTTTATTGAAAATTATTATTATTTTTCCTGACACAGTTGAAGTTTATTGTATGGAAGCCCGTTTCCACCACAGTGGGAAAAAAAGTAATTATGAGATTATTATGTCATTATTATGAGATGCAAAGTTGTAATTTTAAGATGATATCCCATAACTATGACATACTGAGTCATAATTATGAGATACTAAGTCATAATAATGAGGTAGTAAATAATAATAAGTCATAATTATGAGGTAATAAGTCATAATAATGAGGTAGTCAATCATAATAAGTCATAATTATGAGGTACTAAGTCATAATAAGGAGATGCTAAGTCATACTCAGTCATAATAATGAGACTAAGCCATAATAATGAAGTACTAAGTCATAATAACAATATAATAAGTAAAAATAATGAGATACTAAATCATAATTATGAGATACTAAGTCATATTAAGTCATAACGATGAGGTACTATCTCATAATTATGTTGTACTAATATATAATTTTTATTTTGCAGTGGCAGAAACAGGCTTCCATATAACTGTGAGCAGTTTCTTTCACTCTTGTAACAGGCTGTTGCTTTGTGTGTGCATATAATCTGTACTTTGTTTCCTCTGCAGGTGACGAGTATGTGAATTTTGTGTTACCTTTCTGAAGGTGAGCTGCAGTTTGCCAGCGTTGTCTGTCAGATTGAGAGAGAGAACAGCTGCGTCTTTGTCACATTGACCACTGGTGCTGATTCTGGAAGGGTCCACGCTGAAATACCAGGTCGTCTGAGTGAATAAGAGAGAAATATTCCTTTAAAATCATCATCATTGTCAGTCATTGACTCTCTGCTCTTATTCTTTGTTTTATGCACAATTATTTTGACTGAATTAATGAATGCGTGCTTATATGAAGAAACCAAAATAGTAACACCTCATCAACAGATGAGTCACAGCGTTTAAACCTTTTCAGTGATGATGAACTCTGCTCCCATTGTGACTTTGATGCAGGGTTTCCCATCCAGACCTTTCAGCATGTAAGTCCCTGTGTATAAAACACACACACAACATGCAGTTCATACTGTACATCGTTTTTGTCAGTAGGTGCCTTCAGTTTCTTACTTTCTCATATTTGATGATTTAAAAGTCATACGTAAACTAATTTTAATCTACGTGAAGATGCCAATAATCTAACTGTGGTGCAGTTAATGACCGTGTGGTTGTAACTGCACCATAGTGAACGGAATAGACCAGGCAATGATGATGATGTCAGCCTGCCTCGACTATATAAGACTGTCTTGTCAAAACAGCAGTTCTCCAGAGTCAACAACTTGCAGGTGCCTCTGCTTCCCTCAGTGAGGGCCATCGATGGTGATGAAGACAATCATGATAAGGACAGGCTCAAGAGAAGCAGTCCAGTTTTCAGCCAGACAACAGCAAATGGACTGTGTTTAGAGAGAAAACTGAGAGAAGTGTTGTACTTCACTTCTTCACGCCATGCCGATGACATTTATGTCATTTGATCTTTTGAACATTTTGAACGTTTTGAACATTTTCTGACAAGTTATCATTTTTGTTTACCTCAGGAAGGAACATAGACACTGTATAGACCTGGTAACTTTAAGCTTTCTGCAGCAGCTACGTTCAGATTCGAATTACATTCTGCGCAACAGCTGATATTATTGTAGTATTGTCAGAAACACCAGCTAATCCTAACCAGTATTTGGGTGGAATAATCCTTTTAAACCTCTGTATATTTAGCAAGACCAGCCATTTTCAAACCTAAGAATTTCATGGCTAATTTTTAACATAAGATCCAGGATATTCTTACATATTTATTTCATAAACCCGTGGAAAATAACATTTGAAGGGTCAGTCAGGATGGGATAATGTATCTACCAATACCAATATAATCTGTTACATTCATTTTAGACTTTAGAATTTATCATTGAGTCAACACATATTGTTAACAAAAAGCCCAAACATGACTCAGCTAAAATGCTTTTGCTGATTTTTATTTACATTTTTACAGCAGAGTGAAGCATGCGATTTTATAGGATTTTTAGATTGTATTGACATTTTTATCTGTCCGGTATCCGATCCAGTGATTTTGAGCAGTATAACTCTGATACCGATACTGACCGATACCGATTCCCATCCCTAATATCTATGGTACAAAAGTAACATAGTTGTCAACACGTTGACGTGTGTGTCTGTGTGTTAATGTGTATCAGTGTATGCATTTGCTCTCGCCAATGTTTGGTCCACAGCTCTATTTCCTTCAGTCGTTTTTGTTTGCCCACATCCGAACACAGCAGCTCTGACGTGAGCAGCTGTTCAAACCGTCTCACAGCGTTGTCTCTCTGCTCTATGACAGTCACGTGATCCATGGAGCTCCTGGTTGTAGTGATGGATGCTGTGGTTGCGGGTTCACAGCTGCTAGGGGGTGACAGGTACGGGATACCAGGCCAGGTATTGCTCTCTGTTTCTCCTTGTTCCTGCTCTAGTGTAGGTGTCCTCTCCATAGTAACAATGCTTTCTGATTCCTGCTGTTTTACAGGTGTGAGAACATCATCCAGCAGAGAGAGCAACTTCTCTGTTAGGACAGCCAGTGACGTCACAAACTCCTCACCACAGGCCTGCACACAGTCCTCTAGTTCCACATGTGAGCAGCAGATGGTGCTGTGCAGCTGCTGCTGCCTTGCCTCCTCCCTGCTCACCACCAACTGCAGCTCTTCCTTTCTCAGAGACAATCGCAGTTGCTGGACATTCACCTCCTTGTTCTTCTCGCTGGATGCCAGATGTTCCTCCAGCTTCTTCCTGACTCCATGCACCATCTCTATAAACTCCACCTCTCGACGTTGCCCATGTTGTCTGATTAGAACTATGAGTAAGAAATGTAGCAGGTCATTGAACACTGACTGTTGCGTCACCAGGAATTCCCTGCTTGCCTCCAGAAGCTTCATGGACTGGTCCTGGTATCCCAGCAGCCTTTGCTGCATGCTCTCAGCCCACAGGTCCAAAGTGTCAGGAAGCAGCTGGAACATGCCATGACGCTCGCACTGGTAAAAGCTCTCAGCACTTTGCAGGAGGATGTCATTGGTTTTCCACAGGACAGAGTTCACTGTGGACATAAAACACTGAGGGTCCTGCTCTGGTTCTGGTCCAAAGATTTGGAACCTTCGGTCAGTTCTGATGGCCCTCCGTGCACCGACAGACTCAGTGCATCTCTGTGGAGGACATGCCCTGTCTCTGTCCTCAGTGGCTGTTGACCTCTCCTGGGACAAAGGAAACGTGTTCAGGAACTTGATGATGTCCACCACAGATTCGTTGAGGACATTAGTACTTGGTCTGCTGGGCTGTTGTAGACCAGGAGGCGGAGTAGACTGGGTGTGATTTGTGGACTTTGGCGGGTCCTCCTGTTCAAAGTCCAGGTAATGATAGCGCCTTCTCAGGTCTTCACCAACTGAATACACAAGACAACTCACCTCATCTAGGGACACATGTGTGTCCTCCAATGTCCTCCTCAAATCCTCCAACTTGCTGCTGATGACTGACTGATGCTGGTTACTACCGGCAGCCTCAGCTTTGATCTGAATTCGTGTGCTGCTGACAATTTTCTCAATCTCCTCACTGAATATCACCTCAGATGTCCGCAGAGAAAGTGTCTTCTCGACCTGATCTGACAGTGTCTTTACCTGCTGTAAACTCTTGCACTCAAACGCCTCCAGCTCAGAGAAGATGGACTGCTCTGTGACTTTGATGCGTTTGGTATCCTCCTTCAGTCTCCTCTGACACACCTTCAGCTCCTGAGGAGCAAACTCTCCTCCTTCATTAAACAGCCCGAAGGAGCTCAGAAGTCCTGCTGTTTTGTCTCTGACGTCCTTCAGCCTGGTGTGGAACGTCTTTCTGAAAGCAGTCTGACGACACTGAGTGTATCTGATGTGTTGATTCAGACACTCCTGCAGGCTGGAGCTGGCAGCCCTCAGTTGTTGGCTGCTGTTGGCAGCCATGATGTTGTCCATCATTTTGGTGAGCACTACGATGAACTTGTCGTTCTTCCTGCTGATGGAGGTCTGCAGCTCTCGCAGCTCTGTTCTGCACAAGGTCACTGCATCGTGCACCACCCCATGATGAACGTCCAAACAATGGCAATGTAGGTGCAGCTCAGTCAGGCGGGGTTGATGAACATCGGTCTGGATGTGTTGGGGGTTTAGCAGCTGCAGTTGGAGCTCCAGGTCCCAACACACTGCCTCCTTCCTCTCTGTTACCATGGTCAGGGTTAAGCTGAGGACATCATGGAAATGCCGCTCCAGTTTGTCCAAGAACAAAGTCCGAGTCCTGTTCAGTGTGTGAGTGAGCAGTTCCACAGGAAATAAACTAAGTTGTGCTTCCTGCTGTGGGTTGTCCTGCAGGTTGATGGTGGGGCATTTGAAAGCAGGGCCAGTGTACATCACTCCACTGGATGATATAAACCTGATGGTCCTGCCAATGTCATAGAGATCTAACAGAGAAGACTCTGCCTCCGCTAGCCAGTTCTGAAAGGGCTGGGTGGAGTCAACATAATTTTGACAGCTGTTTGAATACATGTCTGTCACTTCCTCTGGTGTCTGTATTTTAGCCAGGCCAGTGAACTTGGTAGATTTTAGGTCAAACTGCTGCAGTTCACTGTGCCCCGGTTTGTAGATGTGTTTCAGGTGGAAAAAGCAGCTAAGACTGCTGCTGTAGGAGAGAAGCTCGCTCAGAAAGAGAGCCTGGAGACTTTCCAACACCTCACACTGATCAGACACACACTCTCCGCAGCTGTCTTTCATTTCCTGCAGGTAGAGGACAGCTCTCTCCAGGGACTTTTTCAAAGCACTATCGTTGCTCTCCTGGCGGAGTTTTGCCAGCAGGTAATCCAGCTGCATCTTCTTACCCTTCAAGTGTCTCAGCTGTGAGCGTCGCAGGTTGTTCAGCTGCTGCTGTACTTCATCTTCTCTTCTTTCCATCCTGCGGTTGTGCATCTCCCACAGCAGCGCTGCTCCTCGCATCACGTCAAACGCACACCTGCTGAGAGTGAGCGCATGATGCACCACAGAGTCACAGCACATGTCTAACGCAGCCAGCTTCTCCTCATCCTGACTCTGGATTTGACCAATTAATGGGAGGAGCTGCGACCTGATGACATCGTTCACCTCCACCTCTGACAGCTGCAGAGCGGAGAGCTCCACCTTACAGTGCTCCACCTCAGTCAGACGCTGCTGCCACGTCTGCTCATAACAGCATCGGAGCTGATAGAGGACATCGGCATAGAAACTCTCAATTTGTTGATTGATTGCCGTCAGTTGGTTGAACCAATCAGTGACTAGAGTGATGGAGCAGGTGGGCTGGACCAGAGAGCACATTCTGGAGATTAGGTCACAACGTTGTTCTGTCAGATCTTGCTGGGACTGACTGCTCTGCTGAAATGAGGTAGGAATCAGCTGCAGATCCTCGCCACTGTTGCAGAGACTCCTGTAGTTGTTTATGATCTTAGTGATCCTACACCTCTTCCAGCAGCACAGACTGTTCAGCCAGTGCAGGTGGGAATGTGACTCCTGTTGAAGGATTCCCTCCTGGAGGAGGAGCAGCAGACGGGCCAGGCTGCGACGGTTTGCCAGCAGAGACTGATTCAACATCATGGCCTCGCTGTGGATCACTCTGTGGATGTCTGGTGGGAGCAAGTAGCTGTTCTTCTCCAGCAGGTGGCAGTATTTCCTGAGCACAGTTCGCACCTTGTTGGTCCGCTGCGTCTCACAGTAGCTCAGTTTATGGTTTGTCTCCACAACTTGCACCTTCTTCAGCTTAATGTCCCTTTTCACCTGTTCCCAGAGATCATGCATTTCCGGTAGAGTGACATCATCCGGCTGTTCCATTCTGTCCGTGAGTGTGTCCAACCTGAGGTCCACCTCCTGCAGAAAGGATAGAAGCTCCTCACTGATGGCCCTGATCTGAGTTTCACACTCATTGGCAAGTTCTGCCAGTTCCACTCCCAGCTGCTTCAGAGCTTCTTTATGTTTTTTGCAGTTTTTCTCTTTCAGACGTTCAATGATGCCAGACCTTGGATAATCTGACACCACAGTGGAGGGAAGTCGACTAACGTCGTCGACATTATTATCATCCATTACTGCTTTATATCAACCTTCACCTTCTTCCTCGTCTAATTTTTGCCAGACTGTACAATGAGAGGTGTAACAGTTTCAAGTTCTTAACCTTCAATTTGAGTTAAATCAATAGAACTCAAGAGAAAATTTAATATCCTTTGATCTTTTCATGACTTACCATGGCAACCATGGCAGAGAATCTCATCTGGCTTTTATCTGTTTAAAGGCAGCAGTGTCTCCTTTTACACTGTTGGTTGGTAAGTTGGTTGTGGTGCCTTCCTTCCCTTTTGGAATATTGCTGTAGAGACTAACACTTATACTACACAGCAAGAAGAAGAATATTATGAGTGACTGCTTTGATCTTTTTCTCAGAAGGCACTAAATGCAAATGCTAACTAACTGCCAATAAACACCAAGAAAGAGGAAGTCTAGCTGGCACACGGGAGTGTTTTTGCCTTTGTGTTTTAACCAATCAGTAAGTTACCGCCCTTTAACGCTCATGTATTTAACCTCTCCTACCTGTTTCATGATAGTTCTAATAGGGTTCACTGCAGTTTATTCCACTTTCTCCCTCAAATCTCACAACATTGAGCAACTCTTGTCTTTGCTTGATCCTCACCTCCTTTAGTTTAACCTTCCCTCTAACCTGGACTCATCCTGATTTTGTTGATCTTTGTGTTCCTCACTTTCCATTCCTGCCAAGCTTGTCTCTTGCTCTTAATCTTCCGACACCGGACTATTTTCCCAAACTACACAAGATTTTGGCAGATGCTCTTATTTTCTTCTTCCTACTGATAACCCAGTCCACACACCACAATGTGGAGCAGAGTCGTCTGAAATCACCTTCCCTTCAACTAGAGATGTGAGGTTAAATGAAACCTTAAGCCATGCGTTGAAAATGTTTTGCCCAGTGTTGTGTGACGAAGTATGAATGAGGGCTCATATGCTGACTTCATCACATCACTGTGCCAGCTGCTGTAGCATCAAA